>NC_044572.1:59295464-59362964 GCF_901933205.1 Camarhynchus parvulus
AATTTTGTAATGTATTTGACAGAATTAAAAATCTAGCTTCATCCATCACTGACAGTTTTCAAAAGTTATCAAAAGACCTACTTTGCTTATCTTCATCTGTACCAAATGGCACATTTTATAAAGGCAAGCTGGAGGTATTGAGACATTATCTATTCCAGACTTCAGAGCTCTGCCAAATCATAATTAGATTTGAATAAAGACTCAGCATCTCTGGTACACAAAAATTAATTATTCAGTTATAGAGATGTCTAAAACTTTTCACTGAAGTAAATGGTACTGCCATGGTATCATGGGTCAGACTACAGCCATACATAAAAATACATGCCTTAGTTCATGCATTCCAGTAATCAAGAGATAAAGACAAAATGAGACAGCAGTTATGTCTGTCCATATACTGATAAATTATGACTGTGAATGCTTTGTGTTCTAGTCATTGAAAAGCTATTTAAGTAAATTCATATAATGCATACATATGCATATGAACATATATAGTATTTATATTAACAAGTTTATTTATGTAGCTTCCTGGTACCATATAATATGTATTATTTGCTAACCTATGACTCTTCTGTTCACATCAAAAATGAACTTGAACTGTATAAAAGGGAGCACTAGAGAATTTTGGCAAGTGTAGAAGGTAAAAATGGGCAATTATTTAGGAAAACACAGAGACAGATGTCTGCTAAAAGTATTGGACGAACTTTGGCTGCCCTGAAATATCCCCAGTACAGTAGGTGTGTAGGAGAGAATAATATGGATGTAAACTCTCCTCTTTATTGGGTCCCATAAATATTTAATTTATTGAAAATTTCCTAATTTACTGAAAACAAGCCCTTTGTTTTGCCTATAGGCGATGTTACTGTGTGAATAGTTTCTGACAGAGGCTGTAACCAGACTAAGTGGGGTGCAAGAGACACCCAGGTTTAGTCTGTGGGGCTGGGTACCTGCCTGGGATGCCAGATCTGTCTCCTGAGAGTCATGGGCATCAGGGACACTTGGTGCCCACCCCCAGGTGCACTTCAGGAAGAAGTTGTAGGTGGTCCTGGACAAGCTGATTTGGGCAGAGCATACTGAGGAATGGACAGAGTCATTCTATTGTGCCTGTTCAAGAAACCATGATTGAAAGAGGGAAAATTGACAGCTGGAAGCCAAAGCTGTGGAGGGGTAGAGGCAGAAATT
Source organism: Camarhynchus parvulus (assembly GCF_901933205.1). Lineage (NCBI taxonomy): Eukaryota > Metazoa > Chordata > Aves > Passeriformes > Thraupidae > Camarhynchus > Camarhynchus parvulus. The sequence continues at coordinate 59,296,644 of NC_044572.1, forward strand.
CTGATATTGTGCCATTTGTCCAAGAGCCTTCTTGTTGAATGATTGTTTCAGAAAGAACTCGGGATTGTTTCCTAAATCTGCACCAACTCCTTCCTAAATCTGCACCAACTCCTTCCTAAATCTGCACCAACTCCTTGGCTGTGCTCCAGCTCCATAGCTGGAATGACCTGGTATAACCAATGCAAAGACTGTGCAAAATGCAAGTGTGGCAAAATCAGGGCAGTGGAATTGTGTGGAGAGACATCTGTAATGGTTGGTGGGAGAAGATGCTGAGATGTCCATCCATGCTGTAAATACAGCTGGAGGCGCCAGGTGGGGAACAGACGTGAAGCAAGGTTGTAACCTTGCACATGCACAGGCTTATTACAAGTTTTGGGCTTATCTTTTTCAGGAGTCTTGATCCACAGGAAAGATGCAAGAAAAGCAGTAAGTATTTTTTGTTTTGTTTTGTTTCCTTTAACTGAAAGAATAGTTAATTTTCCATTCAGACAATACCCTCCTTGCCCATGGAGGTTGACATGTAATGGTGGTTTTAATCTTGTGCCTGCAACTGCTATTTCTAATTAATGTAAAGAGACATAAAAGCAAAATTATATATTCCTGAGTAAAAGGGATTAAAATGAAAATACTGCCAATTCAGTTCTAATTTTATTTATAAACCTAATCTGAAGCAAATGTCACTTTTAAAACTGATTCTGAATATATCATGCTGACTATAAAATTATAAAACTCCCACTGATGTATTCACGAAATTCAGTTGAGCACACTCAGTAATTTCACTTTACTAGTCATTAGGTATAAATTACTGCTCACCGTAAAAAATATGAATCAGCTGTCTGCATTTCTTTTTGATTTGGAAACTTAAGATCATGAATCACTTGCAATTAATTATACACTGCACGTAAACCAACGTGAATCATATTCAAAGGCTATGTTTAGCAGTGTATCATTTGCTTGCTGCTTGTCATGTATTGAAAGCATTCTTCTTAGTAATTTAAGGGTTTTCCCAAAACTTCCAACTTCAGCTCAGTAAAGACATTTTATCAGGTACCCAGAGCTGGGAAAATCCTTTTTAAACTGATTATGGAAGATTATTTAATGTCACCTTGCATTTCCAGGGCCAAATGTCACACATAACTATGTAAAAGTAAGGTTAACAGATTAAAAAACCAATCTGCAAACAAAAAGAGATTAAAAGTCTTATTTTAGGTTGCATTTTAAGAAGATGTTCTCTTAGACAGAAGTACCATAGTGCAAAAATAGCCTTAGAGAAAAATAACAACCCATTTTTGTCTTTTTTTAGCACATGCAGTTTGAAATGCACTTAAAAGGATGCATTTTAGCTTTATCACAGCATACACTAAACCGTCGTTAGAAAGTGGTGCATTTTCAAAGTAAACTTGCTAGAAGTTTAGCATCACAATTATATTATGAAGTGCAATGTTTTCATTGAACGTTTCATTTTCATTGAACATTTTCATTTTCATTTCAATGAAGAGCTTTTCTGAAAAAACTGTAAAATGGAAAAACTATTTATATTGAGTCATAAATAGTGACTTGTGAATCATTAGAGACAATTAATTTTCTTAAGAGAAAGTAAAAGAAATGGTTTTCTTCTCTCTTCCTTCAGCATGCTGCAGATTAATATAAAGATATCTGTTACTTCTTATGTTACAAAGTCCTTACTTGACACAATAGTTACATACCTAAGTAATTTGCATTTCAGATATTTTCTTTATAAAAAGAAAATGTACATCTACTAAAAATAACTGACAAATTGAAAAGCTACTTCCTACCACTAGTGTTTAATTCCTAGAAATTGCTGATAGATTTCTAGAGTGACGTTGCTGCTAAAATTGCAAGCTATTCTTCAGACCTTTGCCAGACTATACAAGGAAGATACCTCCTCTGGGGTGGAAATTCTCCTTCCAGAGTTTCTGCCTGTGAGAAGACATACTGTAACTTTCTGGAAAGAAACCATCTCCTCATAAATCTGCAGTATTTTTCAGTATTGGGAATACACACAGATGCAGAGGGTTAATAATATTCATCATACAGGAGAAAGAAAAATTAATAAATTCTGTATTGGAAAGGTATTCTAAGTTCCTATTTGGCTCATACTATATAAGGCACATCTACAGGATTTGTTTAAATTTTAGACATCTTTGGCTAAATTTCTCAAACACATTAATGATCAAATCTTGCATTTATCTGAAATAGAGTACACTTGATTATTAGACAACTGAGAGGTAAACAAATCTGCCTAGCCTGAGTTTCCACGTTGCTTACTCTCAGAACCAGGAAAGGATAATCATTGGAAGAATAAGATATCACAAAAGGATTCATTCAGACTGCTTAAACAATGCAAAGCATCTTTGTGTTGTCACTTTTGCTGGTAAGACTGCAAGAACTAAGTTCAATACAACATATTTTCTGAGTAAAATTCATGATACATTAAAATAATAAAAATGATCAGTGGCAAATATTCTCTTTGCCAAGTCCTTACTCCATGTATATAACTAGCGGGTTCTATCCATCTGACTTAAAAATGTCCCAGTATAAAAGACTCCCCTCACTTTCCTGAAAAAGTTATGACATTGTGGAGTATAATTTTTAAAACTTAAGTATAACAAGAATTGGCTTTCCCTCCTGAAACTCAAATGCACCTTTGCCTTAATTCTATCTCATTTCTTCTGTGAGAATCCATGTGTTTGTGTAGGACATCTTTGGTATTTGCCATTCAATCACATATGGATTGTAATTCCCATGTCCCTGACCCAGTGTTTCAGCCAGAGTAAATATAGTGAGGGATTTTATAGATACAAAGTCATGAACACACACATGCACATATCTATGTATGGAAAAACATCTATTTCACATTATTCCTTTTGTCCTAATTCTCTGTAAACCTAACAAAAACTAAGAAAGGGAGTAAGAGGGAGAGAATTGCAGGTGATTCCTCATCAGAGGTGTGGAGAAGGAGGTCGTTACCTGTTGACAGGCAGTATGAGCCAATAGAGCAGTCCCCTGGTATTTCTTATGCTCTCTCATTCTTCATATATCAACCCCTGTTAAATCAGGACTATGAAACAGAGCAAGTCCTGTTGTCTTCCTCTTGATTATGCTAACTTCACACCTGTATACTGATCCTATATATCTCTTATTTGAAGGCAGTGTAGTTTAAAAGGATAGAACACACAGTAGTCCACAGTAATGGATCCAATTTGAAAAATCTGGTCTCAAGTAGTAAATCTTTGATTCAGATTTAGCTTTTATTGATATGTTACTTTATACCCAGTTGATCAAAATATATAACACTTGTTTTGAGTGACAAATAGCAGGAAATACTCAAAGCCAGCATTTTCAATGACCAGCAGTAGTTATTTTTTTATGGTGCTAAAACCACTGCTGTTTAACTCAAATCTACACTTCAGCTATAAAACTAATGTATTGACTGTATCTTGATTTGTTATCAGCGACCACTGTGTTTCAGTAATATTAAAGACAGTGGAGAGTTCACAGGATATAAATACAGAATATTCTGCATTGCAGGAGACCCACAGAGATCATCAAGTTCAACTCTCAAGTAAATTGCTCATATGGGGATCAAAACCACAACTTTGGTGTTATTAGCACCATGCTCTAGCCAACTGAGCTAATTTCAGTGGTACTGATATTATCCTTCGCTACTGATATTCTCCCTCACAAACTTGAACGCTTCCCTAGGTATTTATGTGAATACTTTATTGGTGACTACTACTAAGAATATTTTGCCTTCTATCCATACATAATTAAGTCGTACTTTATGTACCCTTGTAAGATAATATTAAAAGTCTCCCATTTTACAATAAAAAAAAAATAAATTCCAGAACCTGGGATGGACCCAGTTTATATTGTTCTAAAGGAATTATCCATCATTGATTGTGGTGTAAATTACTGCTTGTCACTGTTGAGTCTTTATTAGGCTAGGCATAAAGATGACACCTACTTCCTGCACATAGATGACCAGCAGAGGCATGTTCTTCATGTTCTTTTAAATTTCATTGGACCATTTTTTCATGCAAATTTTACTTCAAAGAAACATTTTTCCCTTCCACAAGAGCCACTTGCTGGAAATAAATCCAAACCCGCTACATTAAAATTCTTGTGGTAAGCACCTCTATACTTAGCTCTGTTCGTCTAATGTCGGCATTCCCTACAGGGAAGAGGTGAAGGCAATAAGTATCAAGTAAAAGAAAGTCCAGAGTCAAATCTAGACACACCTTCCAGTTCACATGGTACTGACATATGCCATTGATCCTGCTATCTAACCAAAAGGAGCCAGGTGGACTGGAGGATTAACAACTCTCCGGGTTGTGAAAGTAAGAATAAGCAAGCTCTAAGAATGAAATTCCTCATTCAAAAGATTTAATAAAAACATCTATTATTCAATCAGAAATCTTTGTTTCAACTTTTTATATGTGGAAATTAAACCTCATGTCCTGAAAAAGCTTCAGCTGGTGCAGTGTCCAAATTTTTATGACCAACCATTTAAGGCATAGTTATGAACATCGTCCACTGCACTTCAATTTTACTTAGAACCATAAAACACATTTCAAGACCTCTGTAGCTCTTTGTGTTCTGTGCTCTACATTAAATTGACAAATTGACACGAGCAATCACACTCCTGCTTTTGGTCAGTCCCTTTGACAGCATAAACATTTGGTTGAACAATGAAAAAAGACTGCACTAGAAGGCAGAGCTTTGAATAAAAAAAACACTAACACTGTAGGTCTGTGGAATAGTCTCCACATTTCCAACTGCAAAAAATAAGCATTCTAATCCTGTGACTTTCAGTACTTAGTGCAGAATTTATCTGTTGGACTCAGCATTCTCTAATTAAAATTTTATCCCATGTATATACTCCATAGAAGAAGGAGTGACAGGTACTTCTTCTTAACCTTTAAGAGTACCACTATGTTAGGAGGGAGAAAAGTACAAAGATAGGAATGTAAGCAGGAAATAGGACAGGAAGATGGATTGATAACATAGCTGAGCTGTTTTCATAATTAAAAAGGTGGCAGGCACTGCAGTTTGTTTATTGTTTGTCCAGACTAAAATAACAAATTGTATTCTTTGTGTTTTAATATGATAAATCTTGTTGAAAACATTTTTTTAAGATTTATTTTTAAGCAAAGCAACAACATTTTTAGCAGTGTAGTTAACAAAATCAGTAGATAAAGCTTGCTGTTAAAGAACTCCTCTTTCCTTTCTTCACATATGGACCAGTGCTGCTAATTTATTACAAATTCTGGAAAGGGCTGTAGATCTCAGTGTAGGGATTGTCTCTTGTATTTTCAAAATGAGCAATACCATTACAGCATTTGGCTGCAGAGGTGACAGAAAATGTAGTTCTGCCATGACTGTATCACTCAACAAGAACAATACAGAACAAAAAATGGCTTGGAAGAGCTCAAGACAGTTTCCTAAAATTTTGCCCCAAACAAGAGCCTGTGTGTGTGAGTGCTTGTTCCTGACTGAAAGAATAAAGAAATTCTCTCCAGTAACTTCTTGGAAAAGCATGTGTATGTGTTGTTTAGCTTGTGAGAGGTAGGCAGAGACCAACATGTTAAGAATCCTCCATGGCATAGAAATTGCTACCTAATTTCATATAAAGAGTAAAAAATATTTCCATCATCATGTGTTAATTTCAGCTTGGTGTTATTTTTTAAAAGTCTGCTGGATTAAAATTTATCTGCCAATACAAACACTGATTGTAGGTATAAAGACATTTTCTCATAAGGAAGTTTACATGATGCACCACCAAAAAGTATCCCAAATCTCTCAGTGGTGAAAATTGCAGTCTTAAACCCCAAGTTTCATAGAGGATTTTCAGTGGCAGACAAACTCAGTTTAAATCAGTATATTATCACATCTTTAGACCTCAGTTCACCATGCTTATTAATGGGATATGATGGAATGATTTATTAACTCTGCCTTTCCCTTAGTTTTAAGGAAAAAATTTACACTTATTTTAGTCTTACAGAAAAAAAACCCCACTTATTTACTTGTAGAGTTTATCCACTTTACTGTAGAAAAAGAGCTACTTTAAAGTAAAACATGTTCACTAATTTCTTAATCAGTTATAATTAAGAACATAAAGCTTGTTTTCAATGTGACATGACCTTTTTGTCTGTTTGAAAGTCATTCTTTCTTCCACGTAACTAAGTTTTGCTTCTACTGAAAAATTAAACAAAAATGAAATTTACTTGTTTTAACTCCAATTCAAAGTTACGTTTTTGCTTTATGATTTTCAAGGACTACAAGCAGCAAATGTTTTTTTCTAATGGAGAACTGAGACTGATGTACATGAATGAATAAGCTTTCATCATCTGAGATGGTTAGTTCACTTCAACAGTAAAGTCTCTATTATCCCATTTCTGATGCAACACAGATTTTTAAAATTTTCAATTATATATTTACATGATTATTTGCAATTGTAGACTATTGTATAATTATCTCGTTATGGACTTTTAAAGATATTAATTGCTCCTTCCATCGTCCATCGAAAGCTGTAACAAATGATATTCAATTGCATAATTAATACTTGTTTATAGCATGTTATTTATGAAAGGGTTGAGCCTTTGCACTTTGTCATGCTTTGAATAGTTTTGGTCAATTTAATCCACTAAATGATACCCATTCTGTACAGAAACTCATGAGCTGTCTGAGAACAAAGTTGCTGAGGACACATACTCATGGCATTTAGACTCTCATAAGTTGCTGCATAGGGACAACATTTAGAAATTAATTGAGAAATAGGAATTGCTCTCTAAACGTGTGTGTCCATGTGTTTGTGTAAAGCACAAGGGTAAGTTTAGGCCAGATGCTCCTGTTCCTCATATTCTCTGTACATTTTTTGATCTACCTCTAATTCAGCATCCACTTTATCTCACTTTATTCAAAGAAATATTTATTTACTTATTCTTCTAAGATTATGCAATCTCTGGTTCAAGAATGAGAAGCAAAAGGAGGGACAGCTTATCTGAACATGAATTTAATTTCAAAGAACAGAGTTCTAAAAATATAAGGTGAATTGTATTTCTGAAAACACAAATATTTCACTTACTCTTTCAGTTGAATTATAAGAGAGGGTGTAAACCATACAATCTGATATTTTTTTCCTACTCCTGTACTTAACAAAAAGGGGTGGAGGGGGCGAAGAATGCAGTAATTCTAAAGACACTGACAGTGCCTAAAGCCATTCTTCATGGGCAAGGGTGTGGAGTAAGTACGTTTTGTACTTGAAGCACAGAAATTGGTATTAGGTAATTGGTCTCAGTAGGGCCAGCAGCAACAGCTAGGAGGACTTCAGGTCTTATTCCTCTTTCATTATGCATTATGCTGCATTGCCCTTCCTCAAACTGCACAGTCAAGTGACATGTAGTTCTTAAACCTGTCTGCAGGATGAGAGATGCAGAAGAGAGATTGCTTGATGTCTGCAACTCTTGGTTTAATTTGAGGAGCTCATATGCAAGGCAGAGGAACCGTGGCACTGCCAGAGCCCAGCCAGCCTGTGAACTGGCAGGTGCTCACATCACACTCTGCTGTTCCACCTCATGGATATATTGCTCCTGTTTTTTGTTTAGTCTTGATCTAAAAGTCTCTAGCTACACAGCATTACCTTTTATTTCTTAAACATGGAAAAATAAGAGGTTACTCAAATAGCAATTTTCTCCTTAGCAAATCAGCTATTTAGCAATAGACTTTCAATATTAGCAATAGACTAATAGCAATAGACTTTCAATATTCCTTTAAGCGACATACAACTTTCCCTTCATATTTCTAAACTCTTCCCCTCATTATTAGCGCACATATGGGGAAAAGATGATTTTATGTATTGTAATGTTATTCTAAGATAAAACTACACCTATAATTCTTACAGAAGAAAAATAATAATAATAATTCTTACAGAAGAAAAAAAAAGCCACCTTCCTTGAACTCTAAATATTGAACAAATGCTGTGTTTACTCTGGCACAATATAAAATCACTTTTTGGTGTTTGGCTGCTGTTTATAAGTTGTTTTTTGAAAAGAACATTTTGGAAATTCACAAAGAAAATGAGAGAATTTTGGATTTTAATTTACCTACTGAAGAGCTTTTATCTTGAGTGACTGAAAGCAGAGAGGAGAAAAGTACATTTTCTTGCTGTAAGGGGCAATCTACAGTGATTTTAGTTTATTTTATTTAAAAACACCCCTGAATCCCCAACAAAGCCCAACCAACAACAAAAAAACACACCCAAAAGAACCAAAAGCAAACAAAACCCCCTCCAAACTCCTCCTCAAAAAACCCAACAGAAAATCACAAACCAAAAACCAAAACTAAACGAACAACCTCCACAAAAAACAAACAAAACAAAACAAAACAAAAAAACCAAAACCAAACAAACAACCCTCCCATGTTAGTTTTATTGAGTTACCTTGAAGAAGGAGTGAAAAACCCATAAAAAACAACTGATAAGTAATTTGCAATTACCCTGTATCTAGGTGAATTAGTAATCCCCTACCTGGTCTAAACTATTCTTTTTAAACATGTACCTCATAGACACTCTTAAAAGACTAAGTACTACTGTGCTTAACATAATTTTATCATAATTTGCAAATCCTTTCAAATAATTATATGATGTATTGTAAAGACACATATTTAGATAATCTAAGGCAACCCCCATGAGTACCTGAATAATATGTTTCTTAGATATTGTGTGACCTTGGGTTTCTGTGAGACAATATTCCACATCAGGTAAATAATTATTTATGATGGAAGGAGATGAATTCAGAATTTTCAATTAACAAAATTCACAGCACCTTGTGACTCAATACATGATTCAAGAAATTGTCATAGCAGTACTTATGATTTCAAGCAGAACCAAATAGAGAACTGTGCAATCCATGCAGGAAGCTCAGCTTTGATTGCATAAGTAACGAGTTGTAGGGTTGAGGGTGGGGGTGGTTACTTCCTTATTTGAAGGATTTATTAAATCAGAATTTTATTTTACTAGCCCTCTGGGAGTAAGGACTGAGAGTCCTAAAGCTTCATTAATTTGTGCTTAATAAAATTCCATTGGCAGGAGCCACAGCTGTAAAAAAACCCCGCATGTCCTGATATGCATATTTAATATCAATTTCTTCATCCCCAAGAGCTGTGTGTCTCAGGAGCACATTTTAGGCACAAAAAAAAAGCCCCAAACACTGGAGATTACTTCCAGTGTGAACTGGTTTTGGGGAAGGCATAAGCATTGCCAAACAGCGAGCTGAAAGAGATACCAACGTAATTCAAAGCCTTCAGAACTGATTATATATCAAAGTATTATACCTTGATTTCTCCTTGCACAGGGCAGAGCATTAAAACAAGGCATGTAATGCACCCCTAGAACAGACTCCTGTTCTCTTAATGAATTAGAAAAGTGGTTTATTTATTTCTGTAGTAGCTTACTTATTGACACATTTTTGTGTGTGTGCAAAAAGTAATTTCTGGTTAATACTTGAACCATCTGTGCTATTCTAATCCTAAGCTTCTTAGTCTGTACATATAAAATGACTTCTATTTTGTCTTTAAGGGGTCTTGAGGATTTTTGACTCTGCTGAAATTTTATTCAGATCTCTTATGATTATGTGTGTTTTCAACACATGAACTTCTCCAAAAAACAGCACATAAGACAATGTGATACTACAGGTAAAGGTGACATAACATTAAAATCAGTGGCATCTATTGATACCACAAAACAAAATCAATGGCAATAGCCATACATCATACACTATACTGAATTTAAACTGTTTACCACAGCAACCAAAATTTAACATCAGTTCTCTGATACTTCTAAAATTTGAAATACATTATCATTTTTCTTTGTAGTTTAATATCATTGCCTTATGCCTCCAGGTCAAAACGAAAGGATTTTCATTTAACATCGTTGCATTTTTTTTTTCACTTGTGATTTATTGTTTCTTTTATTAAAGTCAAAACACACAAAAAACTACAGAAAAGCAACATATTTGAAATAAATGTAAGGTCTCCTTTATATTTTGCCAAACTATATTTACCCAGTTTGTTTCTTCATATACACTGCATTTCCTAGATAACCTGCACCATTGCATAAAGAGTTCTATTCTGATTTATGTAGATTTAGAAGACACAACGAAATTAACTTCTTCAGACACTACATATTTTGCTACAAAAGTCACCAAGCAGAAGTATCCTGTGATTCAGACCAAAATTAAACCATGATTTCATCAACCTGTGAAACAGACATAAGCTTACATTGTAAATGGGACTAATATTTCTAATAAAACATCCTTTTTAACAAAACTGAAAATCAATAATAAGAGAAGTTTTAAAATTGACACTAGCCTTTTGAGTAACTGGAAATAGATCTTCCTGTCAAAGACTAAAACTGCTCTCCTCTGTCTAGACTGCACTGGGAGCAAAATTATCAGATTTTCATTTCCTCAATTTCACTCCACAGTGGTAAAACGTGCAAGTATTGATTCAACTGCTGAAACAAAAAGCAGGAGAGCTCTTCACCTCGTCAGGGTCAATGGGTTTGTGGGTGTCTAATTATACCTATACAGGGCATATAAATCTTTCTACTAGTCATTACGTGAACATAAGAGTCCAAAGGCATCATTACAATCCTTTTAGCCAAACACTCATTCTTCTTTTGTTTTATGAGGGGTCAAAGAAACTGGGAATTAATATTATTGTGGCTCATGGATTTTCAAATTCATGTTTGAATACAAGAAGATAGGCTTTGAAGGAGAGGGCTGTGTGTGTGTACCCATGCATGTCCACTTGCAGGTCTGAGCTCTCCCCATAAACACATATACAGCCTCTGTTGTGACAGTGTGTGGTTGAGACACGCTGTGATGTAAAGAGCACAAACACTCAAATTATGGTATGTCACAAATATAGTGTCGGCAAAGCTTTTGGTGAGTACTTTGTTTAGAAAGCAGATGAAATTTTAAGAATGAGATGGAAATGCTAGTTGTGACAGAAGTATTCTCATTTTTCATTACTCTGCTGATTTCACTGTGCTCTTGCAAAAACCCCTGTCTTTTATCCTTATACTTATTGAAATTAGCTGATTCATGAAAACAGTAAAACAATATTAAGAATTTTTTAAAAAGACAGATAAGTGACCCTTACAATTATAATTAAGGATGTATGCTGCATTATATTATGGTGTATCATATTGAGTGTGTGGATCAGATGGTTTTATGTTGTGCAACCATGACAGTATAAGAGTATAATATTTGTACCATAGCGAAGCTGTCATATTTTGCAAGCAGATTACACAGACGCTGGGTGCTCAGCAGTTTGAACATTAGATGGAGTTAGAGCCTTTCATTTTATCTATGAGAGTAGTAATAAGATCCCTTATGAAGAGTGAAACAGATATTTTTAAAGTATTCATTTTAAAGCGTTCATTCAAATCCAATTTTTGTCTTACAAACCGACTCACCGTCTTGAACCCAGAAGTTACAATAGAGAGTTAGCCTAAAGTGCCAAAGCCAAGAGGTAACAACTCTTAATACTGCCAAAGTACACAGAAAAAACAAAACAAAACAAAAACCAACAACAACTCCAAAACTTAAAAATGTTCACATCACCAAAAAGGAAAACAGAATCTGGGCCTATATTTTAAAATAAGCTGTTTCTGGCATTGTTAAGTTTAGTGAGACATGATAAAAATTGTGGATATGATGATATGATGCGATTATCCACAAAAAAGAAGAAATTAGTTTGTTGGTCCAGGCGTTAATTGTTTCTGTCCTTGACTCATAATGTGTCTGTGCAAAACACAGTATGATATCTGTTCAGGAAACAGAAATTAATTAAAAAAATAATAAAATAAAAGGGAAGACCTTGTACATTGACGTCAGAAGTAAAAAATGTTGTATGGAGGTTTGATGCATTGGCTGAACATCCTGCTAGCACAGAGTTTAAATTTCTTCAGAGCTGTGCTTTTAGTGGGTCGTGTGCTTCTTCTTCAATCATCAGACATGCTGATCCCCAATCCCTGTGTCACAATTGCTCATCTCATACCCATGCTCCTTACAGTGGCCACTTCACTGCCCAGTTCAGCATGCAGCCCACCTATGATGAGAGCCCCCTCTAAGACACCCTCTGCAGCTCACCAGTTTGTCTGGGAGGTCCCTGCTGCTCCCTGAACACTCCTTTTAGTATTGACCACTGATTTGCAGTGAGATCTGCGGCCTGTGTTTGGATTTTCATCTAATATTCCTGCTCTGGACATGGCCTAGCTCAGTTCCTCTGCCCACAAGTGGTGCTACAGGGCTGGAGGGGAGAGCAGCACAGAATTCCATGCAGCTGGAGGACGAGTGTGCTGCTTTGATGGATGTCTCTGAGGCTGCCTGTCCGTACTCCTCACCCACTGACCCGTGTAAGGCTGGCTCAGTAAGTGCCGTCCAGCTGGGGAGAAATGACATCATAGCTCATCACTCAGCCCCACGCTGCCTGCATGGAGCAAACGGGACCAAGGACCTGTCCGTAAATCACGGCGGGTTGCTGGCTCGCGTGGGAGCTTCCGTGTGCTCAGGCATGAGTGGCACTGGGAGCAGGCATCCTGTGCCTGCTGCAAGCAACTGAATGGGGGCACAGCATGAGCTGCAGGAAACCAGCTCAGTTCTCAGCACCCAGATGAGTAATACAAGGGGAACAAATGGGAAATTATTCCCTACTCTTTTTTTCTATTTTGTGCAGGGATTTTCATACTCCGAGGTACCTGATGAAGGTTAAAAGGCAAACAATCCCTTCTAAGTCACAAGTCCTCTACAAATGTGCAACTGAAACACGTGCATATATTGATTTACAAAGTGCAGAGAGGTGCAGGTACTCCCTACTATGAGCTGCAATAAATTGTGTCATCAATAACGCCATGAACTCTGAATGACGTTGTATGTCATCCAAAGATGTTTCATATACAACTGTAGAGTAGCCAGTAAGACTTAGGTTTTTAAAAAATTTTCAATAGTAGCAGGCAGGAACAGGGTTCAAGTTGGATAAAAGCTCCTTATTCAAAGTGCATTTTTTACTTGCTACATGCCCTTTTTTATTCCTGCTGCCATCTTGTGGTGGAGTTTCATCTTCCCACCTTGAAATTTTCAATTGCAAGATTTAGATGTGGTGATATTTAAATGGGTCTATTAATTTATTTATAAATTATTTTTTTAAATCTAAAAATTTAAGGAATCTCACATGACAAACGTTAACTCACTTCAGTTTGACTAAATAAAATTGGACAACTGAACTTTAAGTTATTTGCATATTTTACAGTATTAATTCAATTCTGTTTTAAAAATATGCATCCATGATTTTAATTATATCTAAGGTGTTGCTTTCTATAAAATTTAAATATGTATTTTAAGTACAGCATCAGAAACACTTATCATAAACCGCTGGTCTTCTCATTCCATTCCTATAATAATTTTATGACATTCATGTACATTTCTTGACAGAGAGATAAAATAACTGGGAGATTAGATTACAAGCAATTTAAGAAAAAGTCACTTTTCAATTCTGAGGCAGAAACAAAGCATCAGGTCTTCCTGAGGGAGTTCAATTATCAGAGCAAAGTCAAGAAAGAAATTCATCTCTTAAAGCCACATTCTTCCCACCTTCTGGATTTCCATCACTCCTGTGTTACATGTATCACTGCATTGATCCCATTTTCTTTATAGTTGAATCATGTGGAGGGCCTGTGTACTGAAGTTCCTAAATTACAGTAACTTCTTGCAGAAAATTGTTTAGAACTGCCTTGCTGTGAAACTTTTTTTTAATAAAAGAAACTAATTTAAAATAATTTTTTAAATACTATAAGGTAAATTGTTATTGAAACATCTTTTAAAGGATCAACAGAACTTTGAGAAATCTGTTAAAACTCCACTATGTTTATACACAGGGTTCTATCCAGAATCAATCTTTTTTCTTTCCACTGATGGAATATCAAAGCAGGGACTCCTGTATAATCTTCATTTTAATCTAATTATGTATGTTGTAGAAGGATATTTTTTATTATTCTTTTTATTAATGTCCTTTATTATGCATATGTGTGAAAACCGCTGGATAAGTAGGGAAAAAAATACTGAAAATAGGACAAGATACAGCTCACCTGGAAAGATATTTGTTTTCTTCCCTTTGTATTCAAGCTTCATTGTCTACAGGCAAATTGTTCATGGGCAGTGGAAGATCAAATACACTGTGACACAGTATCAGGGCCTATCATGGCCTTGATTGTGGCATCTGCCACCTGAGGGTATTTTGGAACATGTTTTTTTGGATTACACCTGCACATCTCTCCCACACTCAGGTCCTGCAGCCCCTCAATATGTTTCTTGATAATTTTCTTCAGATTGTGACAGTCTATTTTTCTGTAGATAAACAGTATTTCTTCTGAGTGGATCACTCATACATACATAAAGTCTCTGAAGTCAAATAAATTATTCCTTTTGTCATGGGTCTTCTCTTAATAGACTTTAAAAGACATATTTTAAACTAAATCCAAAATGTGCCCAGCAGCTCAAAGACTTAATAAGAACAGTGTAAAGTTAGAGGAGTCCTAAGAATTGATTAGGACAAACATTGCCTGGTACACAAATTTAAATAAGTCATTCGGGGTTACCTTAACATGGTTTATATAATTTCAAATCAACTGTTTCGTATAATTATTAATAGTTTTAGGATATTTCTAGGGTACTTACAAGGTTCATATCTCAGCAATTTAAAGTTCATGCCACAGTTCATAACATACTTAATGGCAGCAAAGCTTCAAACAAATTTCTTGCAACATTAGCTGCATTTAAAAGTATGCTGCTTCCTCTTGTTCAGCGGCATTTCAGAATAATTGAAGAGACCATGTATTTACAGTGGAGAAAATAGCATACACTATTAACACTGCTTATGATGCTTATCATTATTTAGATGCAAAGTCTGAAAAAATATTGACCAAATAATGTTCTAAATATATTCTAATTAAATAGGAAACATCATCAGAAGAACCCATCAGCACGTGCATATATTTTTAAAAAATACTTGAAGAAATAGATTCAAGTTTAGTCAGCGCTCTTAAAGATTATATGTCCATTTTTTAAAATGGACAATTCATCTAAGGTGCTGTCTACTGCATTTGCTTGAAAAGAATCCTCGTGGATTTGTTGACAATTGACTGAAACTGGCTGAGGTTTCGGTCTTTGCTTTTGGTTTTAGTTGGTGATTTGTTGCTTGGGGTATTTACTTGTTTATTTATTTAAATAGGAGCTGAGCATTCAGATTCCCATTGAAGTTCTATCAAGCCTGGTGCTCAAACATGACAGTTGATAGCTAATTCTCATCACCCACCTTAGGAGAGTTTCACTGTTAACATTGAGAACATTGGTGTGTTCTCCATCCACTCTTTAGAAAGTCTTAATCAAAAGCTTACTCTTTAAAGGGACCTAATGTTGCAGGAAATCTCATTGGAGCTCTGCTCTCCTTAAGTACATTATCTAGCTGCAGTACAACCTTAAAAGGTTAAGATGTTAACCTTGGCTTTACACTACAGAGACTGTTCTACAAATATTGATAGTGTAATACTGAGTTTTCTTAAAACACGGAGGGGATGAAGCAAGCGACTTTTAAACTTTAAAAGAGTAGAAGTACTTAAAAAAGAATCTTTTCTGAAAAAAAAAGCATGGCTTAAGTTTGTCCTTTGAATAATCCTGACATGCTTCTACCATGGTGGTTTGGGAAGCACATTAAGTGCTTATAACTATCCCATGCAGGCGTACATTTAGTATGTGCCTAATTATTTACTTTTGTGTTTAGTGGTGGCCAAACATGTCTCAAGTGTTGCCCTGAATCATGGCCTAAGTGCAT
Source organism: Camarhynchus parvulus (assembly GCF_901933205.1). Classification (NCBI taxonomy): domain Eukaryota; kingdom Metazoa; phylum Chordata; class Aves; order Passeriformes; family Thraupidae; genus Camarhynchus; species Camarhynchus parvulus. Next base: position 59,312,556 of record NC_044572.1, read on the forward strand.
AACTTCAGCAATCTACTTTTGCCCAGTCATTATATGCAGATTGTGAAGACTTGACACGTGTGACTAGTACATAATGAGCATTATCCAAACTTCTGAAGAGGGGCTCTCTGTGTATAACATATTCAGGACTGACTGCTGGGTTTGGTGTTTTGTGTCTGGGACTTTCAGTCTATTTCGAGTGAAAATATGTAATTCCAGGCCACTCTTCCAATACATCACAGTCATTTTCTGCACTTTAGTTGTTTTTCTCTCCATTTTTCCCACAAAATAAAACATCATTACAGCAGGTTTAAAGTGCACTTTAGTGCCTGCAATCTTCCCATGCTATTCTTTAATATTTCATCATTAAATAGCAAAATAACCTGATATGATCCTAATTTAGTGCCAATTACACTGCATTGATCAAAGTGACCTTTTCATACTGGAGCACAAAAATCAATCCCGCTGCACAACAAATGTCAGGGGGATGAGAGCAACATATAATCTGTGACAATCAAAACATTACTTACAAATGAAATCACCAATGACCTGCATGCCAAGGCAATTTCTGCATAATGTGCACTGGTTTTATTTGCAGCTTTTGTTGGGATTTTTTGTCTTGTTTTGTTCCCCACTGTCTGCTGCCAGACATAGTTGTGCTATTTCACAGTTTCACTGACAGCACTGAAAATGGTTGAAGCTCTATGACTGATATAAAAATAATCACACAAAGTGACTATAACCCATAATGCCTCTTTGATGCTCAGTAAAGTGTAATTTTCTGGAGATCCAAAATTCAGACTGTCTTCTGACAATATTCCTGTGATGTATTTGGTGATATTTCAAAATGTAGCCAAATTGACTAGGTCAGCCATAAGCAGGGGAGTGAAAAGCAACTGCTCAGGGATCGTCACTTTTCTGCCTTCAGTCAGTGATCCACAAGCCAGAGTTTGACATAGATATTAGATCTGCAAAGTAAATGACAACATTGCAGTGTCATTAATGATATTTGTACTTTACCCATTATGTCCATGCCAGTTTTAGGGTCCAAATGGGGAGGCATTTGGCTGCACAGACAGTATAATCTAGCAGCTGTAGCTAGGAGCCACCTGACCTATCTATATCTGTAATTCAAAAGAGAAAATTGATTTTAGGTCACTTTTTAGGATTGTTTTTTTTAATCATATAATAAAAGTATCTAAACTTTAACCTGCTTTGTGTTTCACTCATAATTAATCGGGGATGACCCATCCAGTGAAAAAATTCTTTACCCACGACCAAGACAATTTAAATTGATTTGTGAATCTTCAACTCATGAATCAAAGCTAGTAACAATGTAGTTAAAATCATGTTGTTAAAATCTGCACTTTTCACCTATTCTACTGGTGTGAGCATGCCACAAGACCAGAAGATCTGAATCTGTGTGTAAACTATGTCCCCTTCAAGCATGTAGACTGTTGAGGTTTGTGGGTCTTCAATCATGTAGACTTCCAGCATGTAAATGGCTGAGGTCTTCTTCAAGCATTTAGTTCTACAGAAACAGATGGGTCTCTGCAAGATAAAAATCCATCTCTTCCAGTACCCAGGTAAGACTTGCAGGATTTGGGAGCTGAGATCTGCCAGTGGCAGTTTGTCAGCTCTTGGCTGAGGAATTTAATCTCTTTGTGTATTGGTTGCTTTCCTGAAACTTAGATGTGGTATTTATACTTCACTCTTAGGTTTTGTCTTTTTAGATGTAAGCTGGATGCTCCTAGATGATAGGTTAATGAGCAGAGCCTGTTCTAGAGATAGCTGTGTCATGGCCTTGTTCAAGATAAGGAGTGGGATCTTGAAATGCATTCAGTCAAATTGTTTGAAAATGTTTCACTCTATTTTGCAAACATGCTTGGTAAAGGATTATGTCCAGAGAACTGAGGTAATTCTCAAGGGTTGGAGTTTTTTGTTTGCTTGTTTTGTTTGTTTTGTTTTGTTCTGTTGCTGTTCTCTAGAGAGAAAGTGTTCTGATTGAAATAATTTATCCATAAGAAAAATCTCCAAGGCCTGGATATTTTCCCTGCTCATGCACACTAATCTGCTAATCAGCCAAGAATGAGAGAGCATGGGAAAACCTAACTCTTAATATCAGTCTCAAAAGTGCTTGTTCTTCCAGATGCTTTAACTTCAGATCTGAAATAAAATAAAAAAAAAAAAAAAGAATAATTAGGGGAGAGATTCTCAGGGTTTTATCATCCCTATTACTGTTCTGGGGGTCACAAAACATTTCCTTTTATAGCACTTCACTGATAATGAGACTGAACAATCTCAGATAGGAGTATCTAAAAAGGGAAACTAGCTTGCTTTCTACCTCAGAGATGAATGAATGAAACCTCTGGTGCAGCACTTGAGATCCTTGAGGGCCTCTGCATCAAGGTTAAAGAGCCCTTTTGGGTCCTAAAGAAAAAACTATAATCTTGGGGAGTTCACATACATTTGCTATTTTTGACTTGCTTTCAGTAGCTTTTGCTAGAGATACAGTCTGTGTTTTACTCACCAAGCTGATTAAACCTCAGTTCTTTCTCATGACCATATAACAAGAATATCTCTCTTTCTAGAAAGTCCATTAGCAAACATGATTTATGACTGACAATTCCACATCTCTGTCTGTAGCTCTGGTAAGAACTAAATACTATTCAAGACCTGGTTATGAACCAAACCCAATTCATTTCACGCCAATGCAGAATTAGTTTCAGACTAATGTAAAGGAACAATATGGGCAGACTGTTAAGGTGACTCCTTTATTTTGAACATATTCTTCAGTGCAATTTGCAGCTTAACAGCCTCACTATAAATGATGTGATTAAGTTTTATACATTTCTGTATATTTGATGTATTTACCCAAATGCAGCTGTCATTTTGTATCCTGTTTCAAATGTTTAGAACGAAATCATTTGTTTGGAGCAATCACAATTTGCAAAGACAATTTTTTTCATTGTTAAGCTGCAATGCAAATATGAACTGACAAAATAAGGATGACTATATAGACCTGGACAAAGCAATTTTTTTCATCATAGTAGGATATTGTAAAATTTATTCACCATTAAAGAATCAGTTGAACAGACCCACTAACTCATCATTTCTGGCAGACATGGACAATGCAATAATTTGCATCTCCACATGCAAAATATACATTCAAAATAGCTGCCCCAACTCAACTTCTAGCATGTCCAGCTCATTCTTTAAAAGCAAAGTTGCTGCTTTCTTTCAGCATTTTACTGTGAGGCAGGACTGCAAATGGGAGACCATTGGTCTGCTGTAACCAAAATCTGTGTTTTGGCTGATTCTAGCATTTTAATAATTATTGACTTGTTACATTTGTTTTGACTTTTTTACATTATAGAATTATAAATAGGGATATACTTCATAAAGGACCATATAGGGTGCAGTATAAAATACATGGTATTTATTGAATAAAAGAATATTATATTTATAAGTCATAATTTATGGCCTAAAATAGAGACAGTAGGTGTCTTAGGTAGAAAGAACCTTTCGCCTCACAGGGAAATAGAAAGAAAAGTACCAAAAGAAGAAGAAAATGTTTAGGATTGATCTACCAATAAGCAGTAAACCTTATCTAGAGGTTTAGGATCTTAAATTTGTTGTGCCATGTGTGCCACATGATTACTCATCACTAAAATGTAGGACAAACTGAATTTAGACAACAGTTTAGGGCTAACTCTGAAGTCAGTGATAAAAAGAGAAAATGCATCAAATAACTCTTTAAATAACAAGCCAATGAATGACATTCAATTAATTTTTTTACATGTTAAATGAACGTATATGACTGTTAGACTTTAATACATTAGGTAACCTACTTTAAAACTCAACTAAGCTTTGAAATATTTAAGCCATAGACTGCCAGGGTTGCATTCCATTTTCTTGGGCAAGACATTACCAGTGTGCTGGGTAATGCTATCTCTAAAGCTTTTATATTTTAGCATAAGAGGTACTTAGAATTATTAGGTTTCTATTGATTCTGAATGCCACAATTTCTATGAACATCTGATTTCTTTCTTATCTGTATTCTTTTAGATCTATATGTCCAAATTGCATTCAGAAATGTAATCCTCAGACACTAGAGAAAACTAATCATTTGTCTACTCCAGTTATAAATCATACCTTATTAGAGAAAATCAAATTTTCTGTGATCCCAGAACAGAAAATTATGAACTTAATTCTTTACAAATTGCAGAGGAGATAATATCCGATAATCCATTAAGCACATCTCAATCAATATCTATCACTGTAATGTAAAGCACACTGATAAGGATATGTGTATTGCTGATTAAGAGTATCACTATAGTGGTACTGTATACAAATTTCAAAGAATTGAAATTAATAGATTGCCAATGTATCAAGCAACTAATTTCATTCAAGCTCAACAGTGAGGTATTTTCCGTGCTTAAGAATCTGAGTCAAAATGTATGAACAACTGCAAGTTTTAAAATGCAACAAAGTAGTGTCTCACATGTAATGAGAGAAACTAATTTCACATGAGAAAGTGTGTGGAAGCTTACAGTTAACATGACCCAGTCCAAATGTTGTGTGCTTAAGTGGAAAGATTCTTACCAACTTCACCAGGCTATATGGAAGACCTCTGCAGTCTGGTATTACATCTTTCCTTAAAAAAAACCCCAAAACACACAAATAGCATTTTAAAAATAAAGGATAGCTTTCACAGGAAATTAATAGGACCTGCCACACTTATACTTTGCTTTAAGCTTGTCTTGGAATGAGTTTTCTGCCTGTGTATTTATGCACTAGAAAATCCTAACTGACCTGGAGCAGATTAAGTGATTATAGTGTGCAATTCAACAAATTCCAGAAACACGTTTCAAGTCCCTGAGTCACTCACATGCTGTTCAACTGTTTATGCGCTGTGAAAAATGGCTGTATGACAAGCACGCAGAAGGAAACTATTCTTATCAAGACAGTAGGTAGTTTTGTGTGGCTTCTGCTAAACTGACCTCTCAACCTCCTATCCCAGCCTATGTTCTAAGTAGTTCTTAGTGAACTACAAGTAAATCAGGAAAGGAAGTAAGTCTTGCATACTTTCTATGTAAATCTTTTTTAAAGCTCAAAAATAATTGTTCCTATGAGATGACACTTGTGTCAGTAAATTAGTGTTTCTGAGTGCAGGTAAGCACATTTTGTTGGTAAATCTAAAGGAAATATTAATGATATGAAATTATTTCCTCTTTGCAAGACAAAGAGATGACACTTGAAACCTCTCCTTTTCTATCATACAAAGTCTTCTTCCAGTCTGAACAGAGCAAGTAATTCTAGGAGTTCCATTTGTTTAGGAAAATAGGTCTAAATTGATTAAACTAATCATTTTATTCTAACTGCTCTTTTTAAAGACAACTGCTGATTGCATGCCCCTTTTGTAGCTGTAGCTGAGCCTGAGATGGTACAAAATAACCATCTTGCCAGTTGTCACAACTATTTGCTCATTCTTTAATTAAACATAATATATAAAACCGTATAATTTACATCTAATTGGGAAACATCTTCTTCAGTCAGAAGGCAGCATAGTCTGATGGCATAAGTAGAAGCTTGGGTGTCAACAGGTCTGAGCTACTGTCCAAGTGGAGAATCACTGCTGGCCTGGCAAAGATTTCTTAATCCTCACATTTAAAAATCTCATTTATTTATGAAGGATAATTTCAGTTAACCATTGACTTCATGAGTATGCCGTGAGAGTTTGTATTACAGACCTTAAAATATGATAAAAATTTAGTACTGACTTGCAGGAGCAGTATACTGTGATAACAGCAAGACTATGGTTAAATAAAGCAAAAAAAGGACTGTAACTGCAGGTTTGCCTTAAAAAAACCTACCAAACAGAATAAAACCCTGTTTCAAAATCATGTTCTGGTTTGCCACAGAGTTTGATGTTATTGAGGAGGTGAATTGTAATTATAATAATCAAATTCCATTAAATAACAGGAGTTTGTTTATCCAAGGAGAGATCTGGAGCCAGTCAAACGTCACAACAATGCTTGGTGGAAGAGAGGCATGGGATTGAAGAAGTCCTCTCCACACAGGCTGAACACAAAGGAAAGCAGCTCTGCAGAGAAGGACCTGAGAGTCCTGGTGCACAACAAGCTGTCCACGAGCCAGCAGTGCCCTGGTGGCCAAAAAGGCCGAAGGGATTCTGGAGTGCATTAGGAAAAGCATTGCCAGCAGGACAAGGGAAGCCATCCTGCCCCCCTGCTCAGCCCTGGTGAGGCACACCTGGAGTGCTGTGTCCAGTTCTGGACTCCTCAGGACAAGAGAGACTTGGGGCTGTTGGATGGAGGGTCCAGTGGAGGGTCCAGTGGAGGGCAACAAAGATGATCAAGGGACTGGAGCATCCTCTTATGAGGAAAGGCTGAGGGAGCTGGGCCTGTTCAGCCCCAGGAAGGAGGGGATCTCATCTGTGCCTATCAGTATCTGAAGGGGGGTGTCAAGAAGATGATCCAGGCTCTTCATGGTGTCAAGCAACAGGACAAGAACAAATGGCCAGAAACTGATGCAGGACGTTCCACCCAAATATAAAGAAAAACTTCTTTACTCTAAACTGGCATATATGTTATTTAGTTCAGCTCCAAAACCATTTTACCAAAGGCGACAGCTTTTGCACTTTGCAGCAAAAATCAGATGCTAACAAAACATCATTTAGTGTAACAGGCTGATTTTTTTTCTGATACTCAGTATACATTCAAAACTTTATATTATCTTGAAATCTCACACTGCTCTTTAAAGTATCTCCTTTTTCCTCAGAAAGACTCAAAAGAAGGAACCTTTAGAAGCAAAGGAACAATCTATTATTATTCATGATCTGGTATACCTATTATCAGCAGTGCATTTAACTGAAAAGGCCAGCATCCGTGCTGCAGTCTAAGTTAATCTCCTCCTTTTCTGATTGAGAGCTCTTTTTCTCAAACAAAGCAAAAAGCATTCAGGTAAAATATGCCCAAAGGTCCTTTTATTGCATACAAAAATTAACCAGGACCCTTTTCCCACACATGGGAATACATATGCTGTTAAATTTAAAACAATGAAAATGACTGCTTGTGTACTGACAGGGAAGTGGCACCTGTATTTTGGGGATAATGTCTTTCTCATCATTAGACTAAAGCTTTATCAGCCATGAATTTTTTAGATTTTTCTCTTTTTTTTTTGTGGCACAACATGCACCATAGTTTTGACATGGTTTGGTCTCCAAATACACTCTTTCCTGGGGTATTTTCCGCAGCCAAAGAAAATTTGTCACAATCTGGTAAATTTACACAGCAAACCTCTTTTATGCACAAGTGTTTTATGAGCTACACCATTCACTGCTATCCACAGGGAATTCAGAAGTGCCATAGAAACAGAATCTTCTCCATACACCATGCCCTGCCTACACTGAAAATTAAACATTACATAAAGCACATATAAAGTTAGGCAATTAGCAGACCTTTACACCCTGCAGCTTGATCCTGTGTTATCCTCCATGCCATAACTTGAATCAATACCGTTACCAACTTTACTCTGTGTGCCCATATTACACATATTCAAGCCCCAATACACTGGAAGTTGCCAAAATTCTGACTAGTAAAAGTTGCAGGTTGCCAAACTAGCTCTGTTGCTTTAGGACACGAAATAGAATGACGCAGACACTGGACTCTCCAAGGTAAAAAAGAGGGCAGTTTAATTTCTGACTCCAACATTTATAGATTTCTAAAAGTGACAGTGGATTGGAGGATGACAGCGCTACCTCTCCAATGACACTGAACAAACCAACAATCCATCAAATTTCTCCTCCTCCATAAAAGAATGTAAAACAATAAGTTATTTACATAAAGTACATGAGAAAGATTGTTACAAGACTGTAAACATCAGAAGGCTTAGAAGAACTTTAAAAAACAGGGCGACAATTCTCCTTTGAACAGGTCACCAGGCCTTTGGCCCCTCTGCAAGCAGGAGCTGGACCTTTTGCTGGGGACAAGTTCCAATGCTGAAGGAACAGGACTGAACAGGCAGACATAATATGACTTAGACAATGATGCCATTATTGCACTAAACCCTCATTTTGTATTTCATACTCCACTCCTCTACTCTTGCTGCAGATAGCTATGGATTAAAGCTGGAGAACACAGGAATGCTGGTACAACCAAAAATCAGCATTCACAAAGAGATATATAATACTCAGTAGTCTGAAACAATAACCTGAACAGAATTGGAAAGAAAACAATAAGGACAAATACCCTTATTCAGGTTATGACCATCAGGAGCTTAAATGATAGTTTTTACTTAGTCCATTAAGGAGCACTCTTCACATCTCACTCTAGATCACAGGATGTCCCCTTTCCAACTCATACCTTGGGATCAGCTGATTTCTTCCAAGGAGTCCTTGAAATATAGCTGTCACAAACAACCACGGTGTAATGGATGGTCCAAAAGCACCACAAGCTGTTGGATGTTATGTAACTCACTGCCACTGGGCACCTTTTGGGGACACTTTCCATACCTCCCAGCAGTGAGAACCATCATACAAGGGTTGGGGAGAGAGGAACCATGTTCAGCTCAGGCTACATCCACATTTGTTCAGCCTGCTTGCAGCATGGCAGTTCAGGCAACCATGCAAGCCAGAGGTTATTTTTGCTGTCTTCTGTATCTACAAATACCTTTCTCATATAAAAATAACAGAAGATCTCAGGTTCCCTTTTAATTGAGTGACTCTTCAGGTTTACATTCTATTATCTTCAGTTTTCCTCTTTGGCAATAAGTGAGACATTCACTCTTCATAAAATTTGCAAGTAAAAGTCCTTTCCTATTTACAGATTTCTAAAGTAAAAGATCCGAGGAAAAAGTCAAGCGTTGTTAAATTCCTGCTTTAAAAAAACCCATTGATTATTTGTTTTAATGCCAGCACAAGTTTTATATAAAGCCTACCACCTCCAGAACAGCGAAACATCACAAATTTTTAAGTTTCTGGTTAGATATGTTGAAGTAATAGATAACTAATATCTTCCTCAAAGCAGTGTGAAACTCATCACTGAAGTTTCCATTCTTTCTGGTTTGTTCCTAGAAATAAAAACACAATTAATAACTACCATGATGATGGAGAATAGAAAACCTAAATGCAATGTTACAGAACATATGTAATAAAGTGACAATTTTGCTTAACATTTACATTTTGGGGTATAGAAATCATTGTGAAAGTCTACATTAACTGCCGTGATCTCAGAGCCTAAAGCATTCCATTAAATTGTTCTGGAGATCTTAGTATTGGAAAATATGGAGAGTATGGAAATAAAAATACATTAATAAAAATTGACATTTTTTCAACTATGCAAATTAGGTTTTGGCAAGGTAAGTGAAAAATAAGAGTGGAAAGGAGAAAGAAATGTTATTCAGACCTTTCAGTGAGTCAGAATGGGTGTGACTGAATTAAATACACTATAACCTATGTGAATAATACACTCCATCAGTCTCTGGGCTCCAGGTGACTCAGTGGGATGATACATGTTGATGCCAACTGACAGCACGAATTCACCAATCTATTAAAATTAGAATATTACATTCTTAAAAATCAGCTCTTGAACGTGGGCCAAACCCAGGACCCAGCTTAAATAGAAGCACAGCATAGTTTGGAAGACAAACTCACCTAGAGTGAAACTATCTCTCCAGCCTATCTGTTGTAATTAAGTGCTGGTGGTCACCAGACAGCATACATTTCCTTAGACAGAAAAGCCCAAGATTTAGCACAGCAGTAAGCCTGAGTGTGGTAACCTGAGCCCAGCAACAAGGGAAGATATATTGAGAATTAAGCACAGCACAGAGCAAAATCTTGAAATTCACTTCTCACCGACTTTACAACCTGTAGAGAGAACCGTGCCCCCTGCAGGGAGCCACCCCTTCCCTGCGGGGTGGGTGCCAGGCCCTGTCCCTGCCCACCCTCCCCGGGCTGGCGCACCTGCCGGTTGTGCCGTGCCTGCTGCCTGCAGGGACGCTGGGATCAGGGGAATTAGTTCTGCTTGCCTTGGGAGGCCAGCCCAGCCGCCACGGTTTCTATTCAAACTCCCCTCCACCACTCAAGCTCAACTGGAACCATTTAGTACCCGCATTGTTCTGTGGTTTTTATTTGTTTCCTTCCACTCAAGCACATGTTAGAAAAGACGACCCCCCAGCAATCTTTTTTTTTTCCCCTTTTCACATGACTAAGCGATTATCTTCTTCCTAATCAAAGAGACAGATGAAAAGAGTTTATTAATAAAAGTTCCCCTTCAGGAAGATTGGAAATGAATGATTAGTAAAATACACCCAATTTTACTTATAGACCCCCCTCATAGACAGGCATCTGTGTAGGGTAGGGATGCCAGAATAGTGGTGGGGATTCAGGCATCTGGAAGCTGTTTGCGATATGGATTAGAAGTCAGGCTGCACATAGATACTGCCTGCAGTCACAAAAGCTTGCTCTGAGGAGGGGGAAAAAATATGCTGCTTGTTTACAGTGCTACTTTTTTCCTTTGCTTGTTATCTGTTGTATTTCTTCCCTCACTGCTCTCTCCCCACACCATTCAGGAGCAATTATGTCTGCACCGATATGCCAGCTGGTGGGGCCTGGTAGCCATACCCACCACACCAGCATCTAGGAAAAGGGGAGAAGGAGACAGGAGCTGGGCAAACAACACGGCATTGTGCTTGGGACCGGGGCATTATCTGCTCCCTGTTGCCAGGGAATGGGGAAAACAACTCCTGCACTGAGGAGAGCAGACCAAAGATAGTTGTGTCTTCAGCCTGCCGTGTACCCACAGCATATTTAAAACAGTGGTAAATCACAGACACAAAAACTCCAAGGGGCTTTAATAAAGAGCTGAATATTTAAGCAAGTTTAGAAAGAGTGCTGCTTTCCAGACAGATCTAGATTTACCAGCGTGAGTCTGAGATGGTCGCAATATTTACAAGCATTAAACCATCGTAAAAAATCATGTGTAACCTGAGAAACATTCTAGTGAATAATTCCATTGTACTTGTCTTATGAAATAAATATTAAATACACTCAAACATGCTACTTTTAAATCTCTCTAGCAATAGGCTTTTCTGATGCTTTCTACTCATTAAGTTAAAATTCTAGTCTCAAAATCAATGAATAAAGTATAAGATAAGGCTGCTTAACTTCTACATGCGTACATTAGAACTCAAATTAAGAGAGTATCCCACCTGAGTGTGAGGGGGCTTGGGATCAGAGTTTTAGGCCTGCTACTCATCCAGTTTTCCTTCAATCAGAAGGAACAAAATGCAAGCCCTAAACTACTTCAAAAATGTCAAAGAAATTTTTTTCAAATGAAATTATTATTTTAGACAGGGTTGCTTTCAAATTCAGATTCTCATCCTGCATTCCAAAGATAAAATTTCTCCCCTCTCACACCTCATTTGGAAGAAATTGCATTCTGAAGCAAGGGCATTTCTTTAACTCATTTTTTCAACAGAAATAAAATTAAGCATTAAGCAGCATCTCAAATTCAACTTTTTCCAAGGAGCTTCTCTAAAAAAAATGCATTTAAGGGTTGACATAAAATATATCTGAGGAAAATAGATTTTTGTGCAAGCATCTTTCTGAATTTGTCAGCATTTTTGATTATTTGAGAAAGCAAAAAGAAAAATTAATTGGAAGACTACTAAAAAATAATTCAAACATCTCCACATAATTACAATTACAGCAGCATCACAGTAGGGCTATACTATTGCTAATGCAGTAAATAAAGCAGGCTATTGCAGTAAATCCAAAATTATTAGATTTAAACTCAAGACAATGGATATTCATTTTAGACCTACTGGATTGTATTAGATATATATTTTAAGCCTCTTAAATGCTTACATATTAGAGGTATAGGGAATCTCTGCTTTTAGAAGAAGGACTGCAGAAAAAGACCCATACCTTGTAAACAGCATTCTTAATGCCATTTATGTGTGTCACTTTACAGAAAAAAATATTCAAAACTATAAACATTTATTTCCACAGAACAAAATGATGAACAAGACCAGTGCTGTACAGGTTTCCTTAGGATGGATTTAAGATGATCCCATGACAGACAAGTAGAGTTGATTTCACTGGCCACTTCTCCTTACTGCCAGCAAAGTTTTAAATAACACCCCACAATCACACAATCCATATCTGTTAATATTTAGAGAATTCTTTACATAGTATTAGTAGGCTTGTTTATATCATATTTCCATTACAGTAACAATTTACCTATGCAAGTCTTCTTAAAACAGAAAATCACAACATATTTAAAACTGTTTAAAACCAAATATTTTTCTAACTACATAAGTTACCTGTAACAGACTCAATACATTATGCTGCATCTTCCCAGATGCAGACATCATGTACATTGTTTCTTAAAACAAAGTAGCTAGTCTCTTCCTTTCTCTTCTTGCAAATGATGTAAAGTTAAACCCCTCCTTTAACTGGAAAAAAAAAAAAGATATAGTGCCCAACAAGAGCCATGCTTTCAAATTGCCACCACTATGGAAAGCTTCACAGTTAAAGGAAAAAAGAAAACATTGTCTCAGCAGGTCATTGTTATCCAGGTTCCCATGAAGAAGTCCTTGGGGAAGACTGGGATTTGTGGTGGTGCTTTTGGTGCTGTTAATATTAAAATATGTTTCTGTTTCAGACAGAGTATGTGTCAAATAATGACAGGTTTGCAAAATGCAAGATATCTAACAATATTCATAATTGTTCAGGCACCTCTGACAATACCACTTTCCTTATGCTTTGTCTGCATTCAATGCCTACACCAAGGGGATTTCCATGAACAACGTTTATTAAAGAGCAATTAACAGCTAAGAAACCAGGCCTTTTTTTCCTGAAGAAGAATTGTATCTACGAAAGAAAACAATGCAATGGTTGGAACTATTGAAGATAATATTTACTTTCACATTGAAAATATGCTTAGGTTTTGTCTTTGTGGGCATTTCACATTGTCTTTGTGGGCATTCTTATAAAACGAGAGAAATATTTTAATGGAATATACACTTTACAGTTCTTGTGTTTGTTAAGCCATATTGCCTTACCTTTTCAGAACAGTACTGATAAAGTAATTTTTAGGAGTGATTTATATTATAGCTGAAAACATTTATATTATTCTTTGGAACCATCTAGCTAAGGCATTAACAGAAAATTGAATATAATATTGCAATTTTATTCTTTCTTTAAATATAAGTTCTATATTCAGTATGTATCATGGCTTGATGTGGAAAAAAATATTTTTTGCACATTTTCACTTCTCTTTAATTCCTTGATGCCTGGTTTAGACATACTATGTAAATTTGGACACATGCAGCTGTGCACATGTGTTTAGGGATTCAGACTTAAATGCATGATTGTGATATAACCATATGCAATACATTAATATATTTTTGACATGCTCCTAAGCAGTTGATTTTGTGTATTTATGTAGGAAATAGAGTATTTGTTTGCATTTTCCTTTCCATTAAACAAAGGCTCTATGATTTTGTCAAACTGCTGTTAAAGGATAACATGTATATATGACTTTAAATTGCACATGTAAATGGCCGTATGCAATTCTGCCCTTCTAGTAAAAAAACATAGAATTAATGTGCCTCATTAAATACATAACTTTTATATCAAAAAAAGCCCCTGCTTCTTTATGTATTACCTTTATATCTTTAATATTTCCAAAAAACTAAAAAAATTGTTTTGCTTTCCTTGTTACATAGAAAAGTTGTATGTCTGATGACATTTTTTAATCAAAGTCTCAAGCAAAACCCCATGGACTGGATGTGAGTGGTGTAAGTGCAGTTGAAACAGCTGAACAAGTGATGATACAGCCTGCTCCACCATAGAGATATTTAACTAAACAAATTGCTATCAATGATTATCAACCCTATAAAAAAAATAAAGACAGAAAAAGAGCGATAAAGAAAATAAGGAAGGAGAGCGAGAGAGTGAGAGAGAAAGAAAGAAAGAAAGAAGGAAAGAAGGAAAGAAGGAAAGAAGGAAAGAAAGAAAGAAAGAAAGAAAGAAAGAAAGAAAGAAAGAAAGAAAGAAAGAAAGAAAGAAAGAAAGAAAGAAAGAAAGAAAGAAAGAAAGAAAGAAAGAAAGAAAGAAAGAAAGAAAGAAAGAAAGAAAGAAAGAAAGAAAGAAAGAAAGAAAAGAAAGAAAGAAAGAAAGAAAAAAGAAAAGAAAGAAAGAAAGTGGCCAAAGGAAAGGAAAGGAAAGGAAAGGAAAGGAAAGGAAAGGAAAGGAAAGGAAAGGAAAGGAAAGGAAAGGAAAGGAAAGGAAAGGAAAGGAAAGGAAAGGAAAGGAAAGGAAAGGAAAGGAAAGGAAAGGAAAGGAAAGGAAAGGAAAGGAAAGGAAAGGAAAGGAAAGGAAAGGAAAGGAAAGGAAAGGAAAGGAAAGGGCAAGAGAAAGAATCAACCAAAAAAGAAAAATTTTCTGAAATTAGGTTTAACATCCAGACACACTGAGGTGTTTATATGTATACATGTAAGTGTGTGATCCATACATGTCCCTACCTGCATCTATGTACAACATGTACAGATTTTATTTTTTCTATCTTGACATAGTTTTGTCTGGAGCCTTGCAGCTTCTGTTCAAGGGGAGTACAAGTGGAGGTCTTTGAAGAGGTACATATTTTACTGTGGTGTGGTTGGCGTGCAGCCTCCATTCTGATCCTCCCTTCTATAAACAATCCTTTCATGATGATCTGTTTGTCCTCTTCCAGGTGTGGATAAACTCGACTCTCTCAAAGGCAAAGAGCAGCATAGGTATATTCTATGGTAAACACCTTTTGACTGGGAGTTGATCTGCATTCTAATAATATCTTTTTCAGATTTGAATAGTAAAGAACACTTGGCCTTATTTCTCTTGAAATATCTAAAGATGAAACCTAGGCGACTTCCCTAATATTTCCCAGTCCAGATTTAGAAAATAAAAATAAATTCCATGCTATTTCCTTAAAAAGTCTTGTTTAAAAAAATATTACTGTCATTATGTAACCTAACATTCTCTGTTTTCAAGTATGGTGATTAAGGAGAGAAACCCATAGGACTTTGCTCTCCCCTCCTCCCATGGTCATAAGCACAAAATTCCTTTTTGCATTTTACCTCTTTATGTTGCCTTCACATTAACCAGCATGCCCTCAGTGCCCTGAGCCCATGCTTTGTCTTTTAAAGTGAAACTAAAGTGATACAATCTCTTTTTTCCACCTTTTCCCTCTATATCCCTTTCACACCATTATTTATTCAAAACTCTTCAAATATCTAGAGTGACATTAGTCTTTCAAGTGGGAAAAAATAAAGATATTTCTCTAGGGGAAGCACAGATTATTCTCCACTCCTTTAGTAGTTCCAGCCATAAGACTATTTTTGTGTCTGTGTTCAGCTATCTGTATATGTCTGCACGTATAATTTTGAACACTTTTTAATTGTAACTTTAGCGTTTAACTTTGCATAGAGAGTTTAACCATTTCATAGCTTCTAGCATTTCATCCTACATTATTGTGCTTTTCTAGCATTTCATCCTACATATGTACTTTTAATCTAATTTTAACATAAAAATCAGCAAAAAAACCAATGTGGCTTACTTTTCTGTGATATTTATCCTAGTCAAAAAGTGCCAGATGAAAGTCCAGTGAAAATTGTCAATAAAAAAGCAGATTACAGGGCTAAAACAAATGCTTAACCTATTTCAGCTTAACTCAGTGGGCATATTTTCACCCTTGTCAAAGTGAATGTCTAGTGAGAATCTCTTTTTTTTAGTGAAGAAACAAGACCTGGTAACATTTATTAATTTTCATCTAGCATCCAGAGTTTATTCCCTGTTTTTCTGCCATCTGAGATAACATGTTCTTTCAAAATTAAAACATAGCAGGATGTTTGAAGTTTTTAATCACTTCTCAAATGCAAGAGGTACAAAGACCAAGTAAAAATCTTCTACTTCCTATCACGAAAGTGCCCCACTGTGGAAGTGACATTTTGCTTCTGCCAATTGACATAAAGAAATGCTTATAATTTGCAAAGAAAGCTAATTGATAAATGAAGTGTCTCCGACTACTTATGGCACTGGCAGGGTTACATTTCATAATCCCAGCAGGTGCCTTGCAATCATGTGCAGGGAGTCACAGAGGGACAGGATCCACAGCAGCACACCCCCTCCTCCCCTGCCCTGACTCCAGGCATCCTTTTCTTTGACCCCTTTGCCAGTCCCACATCCTCTTTCATGGCAGTGCTCAGGGTGGAGGGGCTGGCTGCTGTGGTGTCGCTTGGGCTGGGTGACAGCCCGTTCTCCACAGACAGCGCTGTCAGGGAATCACAGACTTCCACATGTACAAGCGAAATTAACTTCTGTTAGTCTGACATTTTCCGCAATCAATACTCACAGGGTCCTTGTCTCTGGGATCAAAATTCATAAATCAAAAGCAGAAAGCATGAAATAAGGTATTTGATAAATCCATTAACTGAAGTGGAAGTGTACTTCTGTCACACTGTTTAAAGACTACAGTAGTGCTGGCTAAAGGAGGAGAAATCTAACAAACACATTAAGTGAAGTGCTGGCTTGTGTTTGTTTGAATATATGGCTCAATCTCACTTGCTGAAGGACTTTATGCCTGGGCAGCAAACAAGTTGGTTTCCCTGGACTCCACACTGCACAGACTGCCTTCATAAGGCAGAAAATCACCAACTAACCATTTTCTGATGGACCATCCTCTCCTCCCACTCCAGGACAATCCAAGTTAAAGACAAATCTGCATTGCAAAACGTAATGCCACTGCAAACCGCTTTGGATTCACTAAAGCTGCATGACCCTAATGTGTGGGTTATTGTTTTTAAGGGTTAGAAGGAAGTCCAAAATACAGATAAGCATCAAGAAAACTTTTGTTACACTTTCAGTCCAAACATCCAAGTGACTCTTAGAGCCCCAAGGACTATCTCTCAGTACAGTTTGGTGTCTAGGGCTTTTTTTTAACACAGGACCAAATCCATATTTTGTGTCATCTGATGTGGGTCTCTTCAAGTGACTGTAGTTCTCCAGGAGCTAAAAATGCATCTCATGGTTTGTGTGCTCTTAAAATTTACTATAGAAAGATACACCGGTATTTTTCAGCTATGATTCATGATATAGAATTAGTGGCAACTGTGAAGTTGAACATACAACTGCATTCTAATGCTACAAATAGCATTGCTTTAACAGAGCTACTTTTTAAGGCCTATCATGACTGTGTTTGCTGTGATTGAAAACTTCAATGTCTGCTTGATGCAGAAACTGCCTAATGGCCAAACTTTGTATCTATAGTGTAATATAAATGTAGCAGTAGACAAATTACTGTCATTAGATCATTTCGTTATATCACTTCAGATACTATGACACTACACCTTCCTTCTTTCATGATGTAAAATGAAGACAAAACAGCTGCTTTTGACAAATCCTCTTCAACAAAAATAATCTTCAACAAAAATTGCTTCATGTTATCAATGAAACTCGTATTTTACAGTTTCTGAAATCAGTAGAACAATATTTCCAGAACATCTCATTCTATATTTGCTCACTACCTATCAATGAACAGTTTGATTTTGCTTTTCTCTAATTGCAAGCTATCCAATAATTAGAGCAGGTTTTTTTTCTATACAGATCTTTTGTCTTCTAAGTCTGTCAATAGTTGTGATTTTCTAAGAGTCTGAATGTACTCTAATAGACCTATGAGAATGACTCTTTTTTTGCTGTTATGTACATTCAATAAAGTTTTCCCCCCATCACTTAAAGAATTCTATTACTTCCTTTTCTGCTCTGAATGATACAGGTCCCCTTGAGAAAACTCATTTTAACAGAATAGAAGTCTCCATTTACTTTTAGATAATAAAATTATTGGGCATGTCTGGCTTACCTGACTATTTATACTACAGCATCACCCTTATCATGGAACCACCCTAAAGTTAAAAATTCTCAATATATTGACTTCTGCTATTTACTACTTGACAAAGCATCTACATGTGGGGTTTTTTTTCATTATTCAGGGAGTCTTAGCTGGAAATCTTTGGGGAGAAGAATTTTTTGGGTTTTGGTTACAAGCAACATTTAACCCTACTTTTCTTTTTTTTTTTTTTCATTAACTCTGTGAATCCTGACTCTATGTCTTCCCATGGTGGAAGCTGAGAAGCCAGAGCAGCTCCTCATCCATTGTGGCTTCCCAAGCAATAAGATCCCCACTCCTTCACACAGTCAATCTGATTCTCACTCTGCCTGGCTGACAGGAGACTGGCAGGGTGAGTGTCCTGGGAAGCTGAAGAGGCAGACAGTCTACCCACTGATGGAAAACCAGCCAGCCAAATGCCATTTTTATCTTCCCCAAAACTGTCCTGTCAGAAATATGTGCCTTCTATTTTCTTTTTCTGCATGAAGGAAATTTGTTTTCCATTCAGCTCTTTTCAGGGGTTTTTACCAAAGAAGGGACCCAGTATTACTGAGAGAGCTTTCACTCACTTAAAATTAAGTAAGTTCACTCACAGCAGAACACCAAGCAGCTTGCCTTGCTTAGGACAGTCAGTATAGACAGGAACTTCCCTTGAAGTTCTCAGATCTTGATCCAGGACCATTAATTGTTCCACACCTCTCCAGAAGGGCAAGTACCTAATTAAAAATAGGGTAGTAAGGAGAAACCATTCATGTCTTGTTTTTTTCTGCTCTCCCTGCCACATAGTTGACTTCTCAGTTTCCCAGTAAAACCACTCTGAGAAAATTCCTTCCCTTTGCCCCTATACCCCACTGACATACAAGACATTGAAGTCTGGGGAACATGATGCTTCAGTGGACAGTTGAGTCTCATAGTAGCTTTATATCTATATCTCTGTAGAGCCATTCGGGAGAGTGTATAAAAAAATACACTCAGAAGCAATCATACTACCTAGCAAGCAGCTAACAAGTGCATATGCTTCAACACTTTATATGTACAGTAAATACAGTTAATTTTTAATTTTTCCCAGAATTGCATCTTTCCAGCATTTTTTTAGTCTTCTGTAAAGTAGGGTGGTCTGTCAATTTTTGTCTCCTTTTCTTGTAGGAAAGCACACATGATTTCTGTTGAGGCTATCCAGTATACTAAACCCAGAAATCTTCTAATAGAAACTTACACTGGACATCAATGTTGTGACTCGAAGTATAATTTGTTTTGGAATTTAAGAACATCATCAGACAAACTATTTAAAAATGCATCTCATAAACTGAATTAATATTTTAATATGCTTTTGATGCCTAATGAATAATTTTAGCTGTTGTAAAAATAAACAAGAAATCAGGTACTTACAAGTCTTTTGAGACTTATTCAATAAAACAGTGAATTCCAACAACAAGAAATATAGCTTCAAAGACCTTGCACATATTGCAATATGACAACTTAAGAAGTTAAGCTTCTCAATGTCATGTCCCATGAAAAGGATATTTGCCTTTTCATGCAAAAAATAACTGAAATATCATGACAAGCAAAATGGGAAGAATTTATTTTTTCTTTAAAGAAACAAAATAAAACTACACTAACAAACCAAATAGCAAGTTGTCATTAGAAATAGTTTGGTTTTTTCCTGTTCTTTTTGAGCAAAATATTCTGCTGCTTCTTTGATTCTAGTAACAAATACTAATTCCTTCTAATGACCTTCTTTTACTCTTCTAAAGGGAAAGCCGTTTTTTATTTGAGGGCATGTCTAATGGTATGTGTTGATTATAAATATGAAACAAAACCTTATATACAATCATGCAATAGTTTGGGTTGGAAAGGGCTTTAAAAGGTCTCTTAGTCCAACCCTCTTACTACGAACAGGGACATCTTTAACTATACAGTTTAAGTACTAAATCTTTTTAAATTATAACAATTGTATATTATTAAACACTTTTCAACAGTACTAAAAACAGATGCTTCCTGCTATATTCTACCCTGTAGCTCCCAGAAATCTATTTGACAACAGCAAGCACCAATACCAAAACATCCTCTGCTTTACCTGTATTTTCTTATATGGATTTCTCTATTGAAATGACAATTAAAAACAAGACCAATGCTTGCAGTCGGTGTGAATACTGACACCTTTTTAAAAATTAGGAGGGAAAGAGAAGAGCCTTAGTGCAAACACAAGAACAGAAGAGCTCCAGCAGTCCGAGTATTTTCCACTGAAGAACAACAAGAATATTAATTTGGTAATGAGAAGATTCATGAGAAAAGCATTTACCTCCATGTGATGCAGAGGGAATTTCTCCTTGGTCTGGAAGCTCAGAGATGAGACCCTTTTCTTCCTCTCTATTCTAGGCCCCGTTAATTAAAATTCCTGAAAAGGACGAGGGTGTAGGATTTTAATCTGGGATTTTTGTGTGTCTGCTGCTAGAAAGCAAGTTGATCCAGTATTCACCCATATTCATGAAAATATTCCCATTTCCCTTTCCTGTTTCTCCAAACATACTTTTCCAAGCAGTTTTATGCCTCCACTATGCAGGAGAGAGGATCCATGTTTCTCTTAGAGCTTCCATCATGTTCTCTGAGCTTCTTCACCAAGAGTGTCATCTGATTACTGTGCTCCCAGCCAGAGTAGATAAAGAAACAATGTGTATAAAAATAATAACTCTCTCTGAAAAGTGTTATAGTTATACTTAACTGTGCCTTACATATTTCTTAAAATTTAAATGTAATGTACTGGTCCTCGCTTAGCAAGAAATGTGAGAAGCTATGAAAATAGTCTTTCATTTTCATTTCATTGGACATAGCTGTTCTAAAAACACATGAGCAGGTCAATTTTTTCTTTGCTATGATTTTGCTTTCTGGTATGAAACAAAGGAATAATGGTGAACCATTATTCCAGCATCTGCAGTATTCCCTAGCCAAAGTGCAGGGGTTACATCAATTCTGAAATAGAGATATCTAGTCATTTAGGGCAAGACTGCTTAGTTCTCTTGTAAGTCATACTCCATTATGACTTTTGAATTGCCTAGGGTTCCACAAAACATGTTGATTTAATATCTTAAGGCTATGGCTGCCACCTAAATGCCCATGGTATAATAAAAAAGACAGCTTTATTAATTTTTTTCTTTACTAGGAAGTTTTTCAGAAGCAAGGATGAAGAAAATACTTGCCTTACTATATTTTCAACCAAAGCCAAGCTTCAAAGCTATGACAGATCTTTCTCTGGAAAAGGCTCTCTCCTATGCATTTGGAGGCAGGAGAATGCCAGGCAAGGTTTTGGAGTTATATTTTCCATTCTGTCCCAGCATACTGTTCTGTTACCAGTTTTCAAATGCTTACAAGACATGTCAGGAGTTGTGTTGTTTATTGCTAATTTTTACACATATACAGTTCACAGTTCAAGCAGTGATGAGAAACAAGGAATTGGACATAAATCCTAGTGTGCATGAAGGTAACATTCTTGCCTCTTCCTCCTATCCCTAAATGAGTAGTTGGCGGGTTTGATGACTGGCTATTAAGAGATTACAACAATAAGGTATTTTAAGCCAGCAACAAAGCAGATGAGAGTCCACAACCACAATGCAGCAGTTGCAAGCACCTAAACTCATTACCTCAGGCTCAAGCAGAAAGAAGGGAGGTTGGTAAAGCATGAGAGCCATTTACAAACATTTTAAAGTACTGTGGTTCCAGTCTTGAATTTGAATGGAAAGCTGTAAGAGAGCTATGTGAGAAGTTTAACAAGCTGGGTATGACAAGCAGAAGAGGAGCCACTTTTTACTTGTTAAACTGGTATTAAACAGAAATTGGTAATACAAGCCAGAGGCTTAGTCCTGCTCCTTGAAGCTTTCTAGTTATTTACTAACTACATCAAGGAGCCCTGCCTTTTGCTAGTTGAAACATTCACATCACCACACACCAAGCCAGATTTGGGTGAACATGAACATGATCTCAAAAAACAAAACAAAACAAAACATTTTTTAATGTTTTTCAGGTTCTCAGTTCAGTTCCATAAACTGCAAATTTTATTCATTAAAAAAAGATTCTGTGGGAAGCAGCCCAATGCAGAAATAAGTGTTGTGTGCAAAGAGTGCAAAGAGAGAAGGAAACCCTCCTGTTGTCAGGGCTTCTGCCTGTGCCAACTAAAAATCAACACAAAACTTGTTTGTGCCTAAAAATCATAATTAGAGGCTAGTGCTGCTCTTGACACTAATCCTGAGCCTTTCTTTAGAGCCTCGTGTTGCTCTGTGATTGCGACGGAGTCTTTGCTTCCAAGAGGGCTGCTTTCTCTCACCCAGTGACGCACTGCAGGATGAGGCAGTTTCAAAATACAAAATCAAGCCCAGATCAAGTGCATCTAATCCTTACAAGGCCTACATGCTAACTGAAGTTAAGATTTTGGAAATGAATGGGAATAAAACTGCAAGAGAATAATTTAATTTACTTATTGATGCTTACAAGGTAAAATGCACTTTTCTCACTATGCTTATCTTGATAACTATATGCTAACTTAATTTTTCTTCCTTTAGGTAGGTAGTCTAATGCTTTAAAGTCTTTTTCCAATTTCAGATCGCATATTTATTTCAGCTGATACTCTATGAACCACCTGAGCACATTTAAATGCCATCTACCACATAACAAACACTGATTTCCTCCTAGGAGAGGAGGGAGCTGCAGCACTTATACTGTGTTATTGTACCACAGTGGCAGGCTGCCAATATGTTCATTTACATTTGTAAATTCTGTAAAAGAATAACAATCATAGAACCAAATACTTTGGTAAAATCTCAAATGTTTATCCAAGGCAGTTGTGTCATCTTTGAAACTCTGTGATGGAACATTCCTCTGTTACACAAACAGCAACAAAATAGACCTAAAATAAATGCCTTATTATACATTTACTTGTAATGGCTCTTTTTCCACATCAAGGAAACAATTTGCTGGTTACAAAAAAAAAAGTTAAAAAAAAGCCTTAAATGCTGGATGTGGTACTTTACAGAATTCTTGCGTGTTTGGAGGACTGTTCTAGTTTGGTCATGTCTTTTTCATGGAAACAGAGAATAAGTTCATCAAAATAGCAAATCTTCTTTTGAGCCAAGACCCATGAAGATTTTTTGAATAAAGTGACAACTTTCAGTTTCCTTGTAGACCTGCAACGATGCAATTGTCTAGAAAGGCTGCTATTGTTACAGCTGCTGTGTAGATAATGAGTGAGTGCGACACCAGATACTGGTGAAGTGGAAAACAAGGGATTGTTGGCACAGTCCCCATGTTCTCTTTACAGGACAATTAGAGACACTCTGCGTTGTCAAAACACTTTTCAAGATTTAGTCACAAGTTGGAGGCAATCTATCTGTGATTGCTATTGGCAAAAGGTGAACTTGATTTTCTAAAAGTGTGCGAGTGTTTTAGCATAATTAGTTTGAAATAAGAAATGTTATCTGTATTTATTAGAATTTCATAAGAAATAGAGATAAATTAAATGCAAATAAGTTTTCTATCGGTGTAATTTCAAAGTCTTCCTTGTCTATATAGTGGAATTCAGACAGATTCTGCATATAATGGGCTGCTTGTAGTGAAAAAAAAAGGGACTGCATGCTTGGCCAAGGGCTGTCTGGCACTTGCTCCACCATATCTCAGCATATGGTGTGCATGCCAGCCCATCACCTATCACTTGCATCTCTCTTTTAAACAGGTTGAGGTGAAATATAGTAAGCAGTGTGCCTACAGTTCTGAAGCACAACTCATTATGCACAATAATCTCTTATTGTTATGCACACAATATATTAATTTTTAATTGGTTTATACCTCCACTGAGCAAGACTAGAAAACCACATTCCTTGTTCAGACTCTTGCTTTTTTTTTCTCTGCTGTAAGGTCTGTGCCATTAACATATGCTTCTTGTATTATAGACCTAATCCTAAGGCTAAGAATGATTTGCTTTTCTAAAAGACAGCTTTATTTATCAGTCAGGGGCTATCTAAGCATCTAAGAACCATACTGCATTTCTTAGTTTTTGGACTGTGGCTGCAAGGGTACTTTAAATCAGGATATTCGGTTGGCAGCAGCAGCGGATCATCTCAGTGGCAACTGGCAGGGACCTTTTTTAGGGTGAGTCTTTGAAGCACAGCGTGTGCACTGCCACTACACCCATTTGCTTTCTGCAGGGTAAGCTTGCCACCATATGGAAACCACATGGATTACTTAGTGGAGGTCAGGCTAACGCTGATAGCATAACTAGATTTTCTGTCTCAATTGTAAGAAGTTTGATGGAAACGAAAATACACACAGTACAACTGCAGGAGAGGAAATGTGGCTCTTTGTGAACCCTCTTTTGTGCTTTAATACCAGGCTGAGCCATCCATTCAAGGCTGAGTCCTGAATGGATATTAGCTAAGCATTTTTAAGTTAAGGACAATCAACTCTGATTAGTGGTTTCAGTAAGTACAAATTTTGAAAACATCAAATGTGTACACAAATTTGGTGTTTGGCTTTCCATTTTCTTCCCTACTTGCACTAAAAAGAGATAGAGCAGACTCCAAGACTAGTGATATTCCTTAAACAGCTCCATTTTATAGAAAGAACTAACACCAGATTTACAGAGGGGTAATCTAGTTCTAACTTTCTCTAGAGTGCTAAATATTTTCCATACAAAAAATTTAATAAGTTATTTGGCACCTGGAATCCAAATATATTACTTGTAAGGGCATGACACAAGAATTACAATCACAATTAATGGTATGTCAATACTTTTTAAGGAAAAATATTGATGTCCAATGTGTAATCAGGCATTTACTAGATACTATGATCATCTTTCAATGAATGCCATCCATCTAAGCTGGGCTCTCAAATTACACCAAAAGTTTTGAAGATTAAAGTAGAAGAAAAAATGTGGAGTAGAACTGAACTAGAATATACAGAATAGGCAAATTACTGTATCTTGCAGATGACACCTTTAACCATGGACATTGTCCCATGGTTAATAAAAACGGCAAAATATCTTACTGAGTTTTCAAATTAGTTGGAACAAGGTGACAAGTGTCCTACTCCTTTTTCTTCCTCATAACTTTCCCAAAGGAAAAAAAAAATCAACTCAGTAGCCTATTTTCTTCACTATATACCAACGTGCAAAATTTAGCTATATTTTAACATATAAGATAAACATGTGTTCACCCTCAGCATTCTCCAGTATGATTTCAAAGATGTTTTTGCTATGACATTTTCCTATAATATAAAGAATATAAATAATATAGAATAGCACTTGATTGGATTCATCAAAATTTACTGCTTTGATTTGCAACCAGAAATGACCCTCCTCTAAAAACACCAGAGGTAATTCTCAGCCACCACATATCACGCAGCTGCTCAATCACAAGCTCCTCTCTGGTGGGATGGTTGGGAGAATCAGAAAAAAGGTAGAAACCATAGGTTGAGACAAGAACAGTTACAATAATAATAATAATTATGAAGGAGAAGAAGAAAGAAGAAGGAAGAAGAAGGAAGAAGAAGAAAGAAGAAGGAAGAAGAAGAAAGAAGAAGAAAGAAAAAGATAAAAGAAGAAAGAAGAAGAAGAGAGCTTTAAAAAAGAGAGAGAGAGTAAGGAATAAAAGCCATAAGAAACAAGTATACACAACACATCTGGTTTACTGCCTGCTGACTGATGCCCAGCCCATCTCCCAGCAGCACTCAGCCCCCCTAGCCTAGTTTATCTGCTGGGCATCACATCCTGTGGTCTGGAATATCCCTTGGGCCAGTTGGGGTCAGCTGTCCTGGCCATGCTCCCTCCCAGGCCCCTGTGCAGCTCCTCACTTGGCAGAGCATGTGCCATGTTTCCCAAACTTGCCACTGATTTATGTGCATTTTTGCCTCTAAAGCTTTTAAGTCAGTGGCATAAAACTGTTCCTCCCGAAGAGCAGCAAACGCTGTCAGTAGGTCGTGCCAGCAGTCAGGCAGTTAATAGAACAAGCTCTTCCATGTACCTGTGACACAGGGTACAAAGCACCAGGTATCCCTGTCCTTGCTGTGAGTCATGACACACAGGGCAAGGCTTCACACTCTCAAGGCTTCATTCAAAGAGCATCATGCTGGATTCCTGCAGTCCACCATTTGTAATTTGTTTTTCTATTAATTCATGCACAGATATGTTTCAGCGCACAAGGCCTATCAGACTGCCATATAATTTTATAAGAAATTGAGGAAATATGATGACCAAATTGAAGAGGAAAATAGGAGTTAGTGAAAAGTATGATTATAACATAGTTATACTAAACTCTTCGTGGCAGGAATTTTTATCTTTTAAAATTATGAAGATGGTGAAAACAATTCAGAAAAGGTTACCATTTCCATCTTTTTTTAGAATGAAACCTTGAATTTAAATTATTATGATTATAAATTGTTTTCTTCCAAAACCCCCGCATTTTTAGTTTTATTTTTAAGAATAATTCTCAACTTGGTCTAAAGACATTTTATGGAAAAAATATCTCAAAATATCTTTCAAGCACAGAAAGAAAGGAAATATCCTGACAATTCGTGAAGTTCTTTTTTTTTCTCCCACCACTGGAAAAAAAAAACCAAACAAACTCCTTTATTCCTTCCCTGAAAGATTTTTCATTTAAAAAGATTTTTGCCTGGAAGGGACGGGTAATGTTTCTCAATTTTAATATGTTAATTAATTGCCAGATTATAATTTCTATGGAATTGAATTTGAATTCCATATTAATATTTAATGAATTAACTAGGATTAATTTAATTGTAATGAACACCAACACATTTAATGATGATTGGTTGCTTATTTTTAAAAAATGCATAATAAATATTCTAATTTTCTGAGGATTGTTGTTGACAATTTCATTTTGTTTTATATGTGTATTAGCTGAAAAAGCACCTTGAGGGATATTTCTCACCCCACCTCATTGACTGTGGCTGCTCTTTGGAGAGGCTAAAAATTTTTCACTGTGGTTATAAGCATGGTATGATCCTAAACCTCAGCTTAGCTTAAAAACTTGTCTAACTTCATCAAAATTAGTGATACTTTCCTAGATTTGAATTTTCATGGAAGAAAAACCCATTTCCTATGGAAAAGAAATAAACTAGAACTTTGCTTCTTTGGGAGGAGGAAAGTAGAGGGAAGGACACAGCTATGCCAAAAAAGCAAACAGTAAATCTAGAAAATCCTTTCAGAAACTAAAATCTTGTAGGGTCCCAATGCTGAGAGAGGATCTGTAACTCTTCTGCACGCAACTCACCTTCTCGACACATTTTGCCACTATATTTTTTATCCCCAGCTCTCAGTTCAATCTGCAGCGCTGACAATCACTACAGGCTTTTTCACATTATGTCACCCCTTCTCAAAACAGCACTAGTCAATTCAGTGTTCTAAATGCAGCAAAAAGGAAAGGCAGAAAACTAAACAAAATCAAACAGATCACACCTGAAAGCTGAGCAGGCTGGGATAAAAGATCGCTCTTCTAGCAAAAGCAGCAAGTTGTAGGGACAAAACCTTGCTAGGAATCACCTGAGGCTACTGAATCTGTGTGTTCATAATCTCACTGACTGAAAGGTTTACTCTTTTTAGAGGGGAATGCAGGATCTCTCTTCAGTCCCAAAATCCCAGCTTGAAAATGACTCTGGTTTCCCCATCCTACCACTGCACTACTGGTAATCTCTTTGGTGGCCCCTTGGATTTGCCTATGGATGTTCCCACTGAAGGCTGCAAAAGAAAATAAATCTATACCCTACTTCGGTTTATGATCTCAATCTTTTCTTAAAAAAAAGTGAGAAAGCATAGCTCCTTGGAGAGGCAAATTCTAAAAGGGCTATTCAAATACACAGACACAGGTAAGATATCCTTCCAAAAATGCACTAAAAATACTCTGCTTTCTTGGCCTAATCTTTAAGTCTCAAAACTTCACTGAGGAAAAAAAACTGTTATGAATCATTACTTATTGATTGCCTTAAGTGCACCTCTTAGAGTGTGATAGCATAGAATGATCATATCTGCTCACAAAACTAGTGTAAGCAGATGCCTACCCCAAAACCTATCTTTATTATTTATGCAATTAAGTGTGTGGCTGCATAAAGCTCAGTGAATATGAGGAGTAATATTACACCATCCTGACGTGGGTTTCACTGCTGTATAAATGAAGCCCATATTAAATTTACAAAGGTTACAAAACCATTAGCACTGATGGCTTTTAAGGAGTAAACGTTCACCATGACTCACACTTTGTTCATTTGTGCCATTTGGAAATTAAGTATTCTTAATTGCTGTAATGCACTGCAAGTTCCAACGCTTCTCAGTGACTGAGGCACATAATTCCCCTGTAATTTGAGTAAAGTATTCTAATTGATTAATTGAGTTTTCTTGTAAGATTGTGCAGGAGTTCTAGATGCAAGAAGGTTATCCTTGTTCTACCTAACATAAAAATGCTTGAACCTGCAATATAAAGTAATGTTATAGGTGCTGAGTGAAAAGTACACAGCAATACAGTCTAAATGAGATGGCCATTTTTGCTGGCAACAAGTGTGTTGTACTTTACATCAAACATGCACTATGGGAGGTGAGAAGAGATAAAAGCTTTTTTTAAATTCCATTTAACATTTGCTGTCAACCTTGTGCCTTGTGTTGCCTGTCATTTATACGATCAATTTTTGTTTTGTTTTTGTTTTACTTGGTGTAATGCTTCTCACTGCATAAAAACAAGGAGCAAGAAAATCATGACATAAACAAACAAAAGAAATGTTATGGAGATTCATCAGTGTTAGGTAGACTTCAAAAATGGGGGGAAAAAAGTGAGAAAGGTCCTTTCCAACCTAAGCCATTCCATGTTTCTATGAAAGAAAGAAAGGAAGAAAGTAAAAGAGCTGGGAAAAAAAAAGAAAACAAGCCCCTACAAACCCCTCCACAGGGATTCTTTTGCATTAAAAAATGTACTACTTAACACTGCAGTTAGCAAAGTAAAATACTAGCAAATCCATAATGTCACCAGTTGATTGAACTGGCCCAAACCCAGACCAGATATAGGATCACCCCTCAAGTTCCCTTGCAGAGAGCTACTTAAGCTGATTGTACTCCAGGCTTTAGAAGACAGGAGCTAACATATATACATGGACCCTGTAAATTATTTTGTACATCAAAATAAATAAAACTGAATATCAAGTCATTTTGATAAGATTTTTCCTTACTAGATTTTGCTGTTCTTTCTGCAAAATGGTTGAAGTGCTATTGAATTTTGAGGTAAAATGAGTGTTAGTATTTCCAGCGTGTCACGGGCCATCATAAATTTTACATTAGACTAATAGTATAAGTTCATGTAAAATATAAAGCTTTGACCAAAGATTTCAAAGACATGGCAATCAATAAAATAACTAGATGTTTCATCTGTGTTTTAGCACAAATGTGACTTCAACTGTAAATAAAAATTTGCTTTGACAACATTTGCTGCCTTTTCTCACTTTTAAAGAAAATGGTCTGCAGCTTCCCCTGGGTTCCTGCACAAATCCAATCTAACTTAAGCAAATTTCAGAAGTCTAGGAGAGTTTCAGGGAACATCTCTTCTCCTCTGTTCCACTTTCCGTTCCTTGCTTTCCTTTCCTAAGCTTTTGGTTCCCCCAGAACCATGCTGAAAACACTGGTTTAAAAGGAAAATAATCCCTCTTATAGTGTAGGGATGTTGATTTGTTACTCTCCCACTTTGAGGACACTAAATTTGCAGGTTCAATAGTTATTTACACATTCTGCTGAACTTTACTCCACTGACTCACAGGGTAGAAGGGCAAGCCTCTTCTCTTTTCCACCTCCTCACAGATCTGGGTCTCTGGGAAGCGTCTCTCATTGCCTTCACTATTTCAGCCAGGGAGGTGGTTGAGACAGACACCTGAAATGATCTCCCTACTCACGCATTTTGTGTGAACAACTCTGCTTTAAAGCTACTTGAAGCGGTATTGTAAAACAACAGGAGTGTCTGCCAGGACCAACATTTGCCTGGTAAGGTGTTTATCTGACTCTTCACTACATATTTTTAAAACCCCGACAGTTTAAAGGAGTTGGTTTTGGTGTGGTTTTTTGTGAAGCACATGGAACACATTTCTCTGCCTCATGACAGAGTTTGCTGAAGTTTATTGCAGAATTCCAGGTAGGGCTTCAGCTGTATGAGTCTGGAAAAGCTCCAATTTGAGCTAAGAGATCATTTGAATTAAAGGTGTGCAGCTGATGTTTTCTTTGTTGCAAATGTTTAATTCTTTTTTCTTCTACATCCTTTCCCTGCCTCCCTTTTGTTGCTTGATTTTTTGTATCATTTCTGAAACAGATACATGCTTCCCTTTCTTCACATGGAGTTTATTCCTAACAATGCCTGCCTCTCTGTCACACCAGCTCACAATTTGTATCACCCAATACACTAAGGGCCACAATTCATTTCAGTCATGGTTCAAAGCTATCCTGAAATAATCACAAAGTGACACTGTGAAATTACTGTAAAAAATTGTGCGGCAGTGTCATGACATTTTATAATTGAGACCTCTAGTACTCATAGCTCTATCAAAGCCCATAAGGAGGAGGGGAAAAAATTGTGTTTTGACAGACATAGCAGCTTGAGATGTGCAAGCAAGATTGTATAAAGTCAGCCATGTAGAAAGTTATCGGATGTTCCAGTTTGTGCCCCCATGAAATTGGCACAAATCATCTGGATTTGACTTCAGGAAGGTGGTTAGGAGTAACATGAGAGAGTAAACGAGAAGGTAATGGCCACTCAATGACTTAACCTGTGTCACAGGGCAACTAATGTGTCAGCAAAGAATCAAATAAAGATGAATGAGCTTATCAGAGAACCATGCACTGCCTCATTGGGTCCAATTTAATTAAACAAAGGAACTGTTCATATAGAAAGATTAATAGAGCAACCATATACAGTAACTGCTACGAAAGTATATCAGAGAAACACATAAACAGTTAGAGGCAGCTGCTATGTAATATTTTCTCTCATAATACTGATGAAAATCATCAGGTGACCAGAATCATTTGACCAGCCATACACATCTTTTTGGTAAAGGTCTGAGCTTACGTGTAATTCACACCAGCTGAAGATGCTGCTTGTATGAACCAGCTAAATGGTGATAAATGGAAATTTGCCTAGTCAATCTACTCTAGAGCTTTCTCTGAGTGTGTGAAACAGGTTGTCCTCTTTGGGGAAGGACTCAAGCATGTCTCCCAGAGGAAATATTGCCATATGAAGTCACTTCTCTTGCATCAGAATACTTCTCTGGATAAGAAAATATTTGACTTTGGTCACAAAGTACATTTCATTACCCAGAAAAAAAAAAAAACAAGTTAATATCAACAGAACTTGGAACAATCAGCCTAGCAAATAATTTACTGGTAAGAAAAATGGAGTGAAGAAGAGGAGGGTAAAAGGAATGGGATGCAGAATTAATCAAGTTTATTTAGAAAAACATAAAGTTAAGGTAGTATTTTTACATTTTTGAGTTGAAAATGCCATTTCACAGTTAGGTACTTTCAGTTTGAAAGCATCACTTTTGTAGTCCGGACCACAATATGTTAGTGCAAGGCAGCACAGTCCAGCACCACTCTCAGCCTTTGACTGAATATCACAAGTGCAGCAGAGTATCTTCTGTTTGAGGAGTATAGCAGCAGAGGTGTTACTTGAGAGCTGTGGCACATTAGGAGAGGAAAAATAGAACTCTGTATTACTGTCTGTACAGTGGCAAAATTTCTCTATTGAAATGTGAAATGACAGGAAGGAAAGTTCTTGCTTTGAGGTAGCTAGGGGTCTCTAGCTGGTAAAAGTGCTGTAGCAGTGTCTTAGAATTCTTCATTCCTGGAAGGAATTACTGATTTTAAGAGAGGAGTTTGGACCCTCAAAACCAAAAGACCCAAGAAAATGAAATGCTCAGGCAATTTTACCTCTGGTTCAAAGTCCAATTTTGTTTGTTTGTTTGTTTGTTTTTCTCCTATCACTACATCTACCAGCCCATGCAAGAGTTGCAGTTTTTTACTGCTCTAAATAATAATAGCTGCAGCAGTAGAAACTTGTATGTCCTTTCTTTAGTTAGCACAGAATTGGAGATTTAAATAGACAGTAATGTTTCCTGAGTTTTCACCACCATTTCCCCATTCTTTTCTTTGGACTGAGGCAATAGAAGCACCCTATGTGTAAGCACAGCATTCCCAACAGCCTTTGAAATTTCATGTATTTTTCTTCCCATCATTCTAGGCATGCCTAACTGTCTTGAGTAAAAGTATGAATTTACTTCAGCAAATATCACAAATACACATCACTAAGTTCTGTATCAACTGCAAATCAGAAGAACCTAAACAACTAGGAAGAAATGTTCAGTAAGTTCAGTTCTAGCAAATGAAAACTTACATTGTAATGCTGCAAAGAATTCAAAGTACTGTACTTCATATTCAGGTGGAACTGGTTACATTGAATATTTTGAATTGTAAGGATTGCCTGACTACCACTTTTATCTTCCTTCTGCCCTGTAACATGTTACAAATGCTGACCTACAACAGATGTTTCAAAAGAGAACTTTTAGCTATGTTTTCTCCATCCAGAAGACTGGCACGGACAGGTGGGCAGGTAAGGGCAGAACTCAAAGGTGCTGGAAGCTGCAGGCCAGCCTGGCAGGTCCAACAGGCAGCAGAGGAAATGGGCTGTGGGTGGGTACCAGTTGTTCTTGTCTGCTCCTCATCCAGACAGAATGGCTGGATGAGTCTCCAGGAAGCACCAGGGAGTGCGTCCCTTTAGGAACTAAGACAACCTCCACCTTGCCTTCCATGGGAAGCAAGGTAGGAAATGTCTTCAGAGAATTTGCCTTTTAAATTGTACCTCAGGTTTCTTCTGCACATCCACAAGAAGGCATCACTTCTCTCCTCTCTCTCTGGGTCCTTCCATCTTTTAGTTTGTCACCTCCCACATCGTCTTTAATGGTATATCAGCATGTGCATGAATAAATTGAGTTCAGACAAATAAGAATATTCTTAGCTGGGATTGCTCCCTCAAGAAATATGTTTAGGCCAGATTTTTGGCTGCCTGCAATTTTACCCTACTGTTTGAATGGCACAATGCCCACTCACAGGCTGGTCAGAGCTTAGGGCATAATTGTCAACCAACAGTGGATTAGATGTGTGGTTTCACTACAGTGGAAATTATATTTCCCTTGCTGTGGAAATCCTTTCTTTTTTGCACCATTGAACAGTGCAACAACCAGTTTCTTTCAGAGTGACAGAGGTGAATCATATTTCTAAGACAAATTACAAACCAAATCAAACCAAACAAAAAGTTGAAAGCAGAGGAAGAAAAGAAATCATGAAGATATTACAACTTGATGAAAATACTGACTTTTTAATGAGAAATCCATAAGAACCTATGAAATTGCTGGCAATTTTATATTAAAGGAAGAGTTTAAAAGACTTTAGTCGCTAGTGAGGTGTGAAAAAGGAATGGGGGAATGAGGAGCATTATTGCTGAGGTGGGATGTTAAGAAAATGAGCATATGATGTATTTCACAAGACTTTCTTTACTACTATCAAACACACCAATTATGTGACAGTAAGATTAAAAGAATATAAAACCTTCCTCTCAGCTGCTGCCTGTTCAGGATACAAAAAAAACCAACACAATGGTTCCTTGGGCTGCTATGTACAGAAATACAGAAATTTGGTCCAATTATTTCGGCATAGACACTGAGTTTGCAGGTTTTCCTTTAAGAGACAGTATATACTATGGTATTGTGTGAGAGAATCTGCTTCCCCTCTGCATGAATGACTCATTGCTCCTCCAGCAAATGCACAATTTAGATATTAGTGCTTTGTCAGTCCAAAACACCTTCTGTAAATAGGTGCAGCAGGATTATTAATTTCATTTTGCAGGGTGACCCATGTGCACTTAGTGGCGGCACTTTCATTTTCCATGTTGCTGAATTGCATCCAGCATGGACTGGAAGAAGGGAAGAAAACAGGGCATGTCCTGTTTCCCTGATGACTGAGACACAGTGTGAACTGTCCACCTCACCACATGTAACACCAGAAATTGAAGACCAGTGGTGGGGGTTTTATTGTTTTTGATGGACCTGAATAAAAGTGTATTTATTCTGAAATGAACTAATACATGCTAGTAGCAGGATTCAGCTACTTTTCCTCCCTCTGTCCTCTCAAAAATCGGAGGGCTAGATCCTAAGAGGATGAGATAAAGTATGTCTTGTGGGACATGGTAAACAGGACACCTTTCTCATTTCCTTTCATTGGATGCAGTGGGAACATTAACCCAGGATAGGGAAAATCATGTTCAATCTTTTCCTGTAAAGGGGATGTCTTTCCAGGACAGCAATGTGATAGAGATATTATGAGTAATGTGAGAAAAGGCACTATCATTCTCCCTGTGGTAGCTACTCTGTGTTGCATATATTTAAGTAGGGTATGGAACAAAATCTTCCCATTGTTTTTCAGAAGGATGTCTTCATTCTGTTGCCCCATGAATTTCTGAGAAATCTACTGTGAATCAAAAAGTGGGCAAGAGTTTATTTTTGCCACTCTGCAAAAGAGTGTCCTAACCTCTAAGCCAATGGTCATTTGCAGATGAGTGCCTTTGAGAAAGCTGGCATATTGCTCCCCTTCATAAACTATAAACAACACCCTTCTGTGCTCCACCACCAATGTGTGTGTCATGTCCCTGGATGAGTGTGCCTGGATCAGACCAAGTAGATGATTTTCTCAGAAAAGGCTGTGTTGGTCTTTTCTAGCAGAAACATTTCAACCTATATGAGAAACTGCAAGGAAAATAACGTGTTAGCATATGGGCTATAACACCTCCCTGCTCTAAGGGGAGAGTATAAGAAGAGGGAGAAGTGCTACAATATGGAACAAGGAAACATGTACAAGTCTTGTACCAGTGTGGTGTAGCCAGAAATGCCCTCTTTGAAAAGCCATTTCCAGCAGTAGCTCTTTGGTGAATTTGACACAAACTGAGAAGTAGATTTCCTATGGTAAATGCACATTTCTATTTAAAGAAATAATTTGTTTTAAAATATGTTTTTGTAATGGGCTAATCATAATCCATCCTTAATTAAATGCAGATTTAATATGTGTGTGTGTGTGTGTGTATATATATATGTAATATATATATTTATGGACTGATCTTTAATAGCTTCTCACATTCCCATCAGTTGTCTGAAGGTTTCTGTTCAAGATGGGGAGCAATTTTTTGACAGCATGCTCCCAGTGATACTTTCCAAATTGGAACCAGTAGGGTGCTATGCCCAAATGATCATTCCTGCTGAAGGCAGGACTTATGAGATTAGGTGCAGTGCCCTGCTAACATGGCAATATTGTTTTCAAAGTCTGCACTGAGACTTCCTGTACTGCATGTCCCACTCCAGTATGGCAAATGCCAATCCAAGCAGTATCTCTGAGATCCCTGCATGAGGTGCATTCCACCCAGTACATCCAGATTTCCATTTTCTTTACATAGGGATTTTCTAAAATTCCTATACAGTTTGTACGTTTTACTAATCCCAGCAAAACTAAAGGGAACCCCTTAAGAAGATAAACTTGGTTTTGGATGTGGGCTGGTAGTCAATCGAGTAATATAATAATTTTCTGTCTGCAGTGAAACTATATACATTTCAACAGTTGCAATTTATATTCTGTTCCAAAATATATGTAAAACAATTTCCAATGACAGAATTTAAATTAACACATGCTTTATACACAATGGAGGAAACATCCCTTCTCCATGTGTTGAAATCAAGTGTGATTTTGTATAGACAAGCCTGATATATGCTTGCAAACATCCCCTAAAATATCATTACACTGTGGAAGGATTAAAAACATTGAATCATGTGGTGACCTTTCAGTAGAACAGAGAATTTAACCCTCAAGTCAAATTTTCTGTTGAGAGTTCACTGTCTCTTAATTTAATGCACTTCTTACTATCAAGCATAAAGCAGAATTACATTTTTGCCTTTTATTAGCGCCAAATTAATTATGTTAGAGGAACTGTTTGGGTAGAAGTAGCATATTCTGAATCATGTTGGGTCTATTTTGAGTCTCTGCTGGCTAGAGCATCTCATTATACATCAAGCTATATAACACTTAGCATACTTGGCTTCTAAAATATGGCAGTGGTTTGCCTACAACAAAGCTGTAGCTGAAGAAGACATCTTACTGGACAAATTAACGTAGCAGCAAAATATTATATATATGCATACTATATTTCTCCTCATACACTAATGCTAACTAACCCTATGCTTTTGTGGAACTCACACCATGAGGTCAGCTTTCATATAAAATAAGCAGTAGGTCCTGTTCAAAGGAATCATTTAACCTTTTCCCTTTGTTCACTTTTTAATTTCTGCATGGTTATCTAGGGTACATCTAAACAGGAACAGCAACAATCTCAAATTAAAAAAAAATTACAGAAAGGAAGGAAGAAGCAAGGGAAAGAAAAAAAAAGAAAAAAGCAAACTTAAACAATGCCTCTTACTGTGACAGCAACTCTCCCTTAACAGCCTCAAGTGTTTAACATATTGAAACAGTTCATCTTCCTTCAATGAACTTTAATAACTCTGCCAGGTAAGAAGCTATGCTCCATACTTCTTCATGTTGTCTTTTCCCTTCAACATATCTATACTGATCTCCTCATCTGGTCAACTTTACAGCTCCGGTGTTTGGAGACCAGTGAGCACAGTTATTACCATCATCAATAACCTGTCCCACTTTCTCCTCTTCATTTCTCAACCCTTCTCTTTCCCCTTCAAAATCTAATAATAGCTCCTTGCCATGATAGCTGATCAATACAAGAGGGCACCTGTTCACTTTACTCAACACACCATGCTAAAGTAACATGACAAAGGAACAAATATGATTCTGCCTGAATTGTGTCAAGTAACAAGAAAACTATCCAGGAAGTTTCCCTTCGGGGCAAATTTCATGAAACACTACAGATAACCAATTTTTAGACATAGAACTAATCTCTTTCATCTCACTTTCTCTTTTGCTTCAGGTATGATAGTTGGGAACATTAATACAGACAAACTTCAGGCGGCAGTGGCGGCGCCAGTGCTGCAGCAGCAGCAGCAGCCTGCGAGCCAGTCTTCCGTGCCGGCACCTAAATCACCCTAACGAAGGAAATGAGGAAGGTGTAGCGCTCACCCCCACGCAGAGTGGAGCCATTAGTATGCACATGGAGATCAGCTTTATAGGGTTTATAAAACCACAAGGAGCAAAACATTTGCATGTTCTCTTTGACAAGTGATGTTTTCTAAAGTAACATCAATTTGTGTTTTAAAGAACTGTTCAGTCCTTAGCAATATTAATCCTTATTTTTCCACAAATTATTTTTGTTGTGTGTAACTCATATCAAATGTACATTTGAAGACTGTGCTTGAGTGCACACACACTAAAAAACCTGGTGTCATAGATAAAGGTCTCTGATAACTCAGTAAAAATATTTGTTAATTAAATATTGCTAGTCTGGTGGATCAGAACTGCTGAATCACTGTCCAGACAGGAGAATGACAGAGTCCTAAAGGAATAAATAGGTACTGAGAGAAAGAACTCATTTTAGTTATCTGATTATGGTCAATGATTTGCCTGATTAAACCCTTATTACACAAGACTCAGAAGTTGATCTAAAATTTTCATATTAGAGAGCATTAAATACTAACCTAACTACTTCATTTCCATCCCCTGAAATAAATCATTCTAATTAATTAAGGTTCTGCAGTCTTCTTTGTGCAGAGGACATATGCCTCTGTCAAACAATCCAGGCTTTTTCTACATACCTGCACAAGTACATCTCAAAACAACAGTAAGAGGCAGTACAAATAAATGCCATATTAAATTATCAGATTTAGCTTAATCCTTTCTTTCCCATCCCAGTTTTGTGGGTTAGAAATGAAAAAATGGGAATATTTATTTCTGTGTATTGACTGAACATGCAATTCTAAACCGATGAGATCTTATTTAATTTCCTGTGCAAAAAACCCCAATACTGTAAGCATTTAAATATAACAGTGCACTTTTT
Organism: Camarhynchus parvulus; assembly: GCF_901933205.1. NCBI lineage: Eukaryota > Metazoa > Chordata > Aves > Passeriformes > Thraupidae > Camarhynchus > Camarhynchus parvulus. The sequence goes on from NC_044572.1 coordinate 59,350,549, forward strand.
AAAATGCTAGCAGCTGGCTAATAATGAACTGGTGTTTTAAATGCACAACTGAACAAAAGCTAGTTTTATATTATTTCTGAACTGAAACTTCAGAACACTTCAGTTTCATTTACCATTTTTAACTCATATTAGTGTTTTCCTATTATATTTACCCTTCTGGAATGATAATAAAAAGATAGCTTAAGAAGCTGGTTAGTGTTTGAGGAAATAATGTAGTTTTAGAGAAATTTTTTATCTTTTCGATACTAATGCTAAGAATTTTCTATAATAATAATAAAAAAACACCAGATCCTGCAGAAATAGTAAATGTGTTACTAGCAAATGTGTTAGATTATTTCCCCTGTGATACTTTTCTTCTGTGTGGAGTCAGTTAAAATTCATTTACATTACTAATAGTGATGCATCACTCTCTTCTTGGTTTACTATAATATAGCATTTTCAGGCTTACATGGATTCTAAACCAGCTCTATACTGTGAGAGGTTAGAGAATATGTTGCTGTTCTGTGACTAAATATTTTAATGCCTAATATTCTCCTACTAATACCTAACATTTTCTGGTATTTTTTATGACTACAAAATCAAGTTGTGGCTTTAGTTATATCAGAGAGGAGAATTATTTTCTCTCATGATGACACTGTCATTTTATTTTGAAATAACACACATACCTCTTTACACAGCACACAAGTAGTTTTATTACTTTTTAAATAACTGTTTTTCAATTTTGCTATGGTGAATATGATACTACCCTATCTACAGATCCCAGTACAAGCATTTTGGGAGGTAATGAGGAAAAAGATGTTTTTTTCACTTAGCAACAAACTTTTTAGTAGAGTGGTATTGACTCATTTTCTACACTTAAGTCTCCACATTATTACATAAATTCTGCCATGTGCTAGAGAGGCAGTATGGTTTTGCTGTAGATTTGTTTTTTATGGTGAGGGGAACTTGTGCCTCCCTTGTGTGCGTTGTTGTTTCTGTCTGGCTGCAGTGACACCTACTGATGGCAGAACCCTTGAATTGGGGCTGAGGATGGCCAGCCCACATCATGGATTTTCACAATGCTTCAGGGAGAGGGAATAACATACAAGGAAGACACTGGACACAGGCTCAGTAATCTTTCTTAAAGCTTTCTTTTCCATAGCTGGTCAAGAATTAACATTCTCACCGCACACCAATGGCAAACCAAGGAGCAGATCCGATGGCAAGACCTGACGAGGACATGAGCAATTCCCTCCTTATTTAATACTCATCTCTCTGTCCATTTCCAAATGTTGGTTTGGTTTTTTTTTCGTAATAGCTCCTCTCTGCCATCCTGCGCTCACTGTATATGTTTCAAAAGGCAGCCAGCTATCTGCTCTCCCACCTCTCACACACTTAATTCCAAATAATACTATCGTTAGCAAAGAGTACAGCTCTGGCTGCAACCTAAACCACAACACAGTTAACAAAATAATTGCTCCAAGAGACACTGTGTTCTGCTAATAGTTAAGTGTTTTTAAAAACAATAACATTAATTTCTACTCTGGAACATCTGTGACCCATTCACAGGGCTGAAAAGCAAAAGCAACATTATTGCTGTAGAACGAAGACAGCCTCCCATTCCCCTCCACAGACCTACACAGTGTTCCCTCCCACCCTGAAACACACACACATGAACAACACACACATCTTTTCCTTTTTATCCTTTATTGTGATTTTGGAAAAATGACAGAAAAGTATCTTAGTTTAAGACAGTGATTCCCAAGGTGCTCTGCTCTGACACAAGATGCCTGCAGTCAGTGCTTTTCTTTTCCAGTGCATCATGTGGTAGCACTGAGACTAGTTCTGAATTTATCATATTATTTAAGTGGCAAATTTTCTCTATTTTATTTTCCATTTGCTTTGCTCTTGGAGTGCAAAGGAGAGCTGTTCATGCCTTTCTCTACACAGCAGGAGTTTTTTCACTTGCTGTTGGCTCTGGGTCAAATATTCATGCGTTATTAGTGCAAAATCTTTGCAAAGCAAAAAGCCACTCTGCTGGGAAACCAGCTCACTGAAGAGAATGTTCCTTTTGGTAGTAATTAACTGTAATACTGTGGAGGAGTTCTAACAAAGGTGTAAACAAAACAAGAAAATTTACAGCACCGTCTTTTTTCACCTGAAATATGAGAACTCTTTGCATGTATATCTTCACTTATGTAGGATACGCTGCAGTTATAAAGCTTACAAAAAAAAAGGAGAAACACTAAACATAATTTAAACAAGTAATAAGAACTTAATTTGCCCAAACTGTCAAAAGTATTGCCGACATTTCTTCACATGACAAAGCTCATCACTTCATCACGATTGCCTCAGAACAATATGACTTAGCTTTGAATAGCTGTCCTTAAAATCTGGCAATAGAAAGCAAGTGCAAGGCACCCATTAACACAATCTCAAAAAGTTAAAAGCAAAAGGAGTTGCGCTCCAGGAACCAATTACTGTGTTTGCTACTCGCTAGTGCCACCACATGGAGTGATATTTGAATATAAACCAACCATTACAGAACCAGGAAATTGTCTGTAAATAATACATAGAATACCATACTTCAGTAAGAGAGCAGAGGAAGATATATATATCTCCTCTCTACTGTGCAAAGCTCAGATTGTGCCCTCGTAAAAGTGGAGATGTCCCATTTCTAAGAGCACGAATGCACTATAGTAAAAGCAGAACAGTCAAACTGCTTTATTCCTCCAATAAAAGAAAGAACCATTTGGTAAAAGGATGCATTACACATTTTCTATTTAAATCAGTTTATAAGAAACAGATGTTAAGTTTCCTTTGGTAAGAAAAAGGAAGGGTTATAAATGAATTAAAGTGACTTCTCTGTGGATCTTCTACTCTTCTTTGTTCCTTTAAAATTTTGCATCAAAAGTAAAGCAAACTGAAATATAAGGCGCCACAATAAGCAGGCATAAGAAGGGAAAATTATATTTAACTGCCGGTTCCATAAAACATGCCAAAGCATCCTGTGCTACAGCACAAGAATCAAACACGTGCAATGCAAATACTTATTAAAACAAAGTGACTGTCAAACACAAAATACCTATGGCATTCCCTATGCTGGCAAATGCAGAGGAGCAACAGACAAAATGATTGAGTAACAAACCTGCTATGGTATAATTTCAGTTTCCTATTCAGCTGAAGACACATTACAAGCTGGCTGCAGCACTTGTACAAAACAGGTTTACAGGAAATATTCTGGGGACAATGCTGATCTAGACAAGGGAGAGACTTAATCACATTTAAGACAACCAGGCAGTTCTAGGCTTTCTTTGTCTTTTTCCTTAGCACTTAATCTATATAAGTGTTTTTGGGTTCCCTCTCCCATCCCTTCCCCTATGTCACTAATGTCTTTAAAAAAGCTTTAATTAAATATCAACTTCCATGGTCTCTGGACAGTGTTTCACACGTGGCCATCTCGGTGCAGGAGGGCTCAGGCTCCGTGTGGGAATGCTGTCTCCCACATGGCTCCACTGAACTCATCCTTAACGATCTATCTCCGCTTACCTAACTTCAACGCTATTTTTCCTGGGACTGCATTAATGAATCCAATAAATAAAGCATTGTATCACCCATGCAGTATAGACATTAATTTTAGAACAAAACATTAATCAATTTAAATTTATGTACTAATGCAGACACAATCAATTTGAACTTCTTATGACAATTAACAAAGCTTTTGCTACATCCCTAAAACACACTGACCCATCAATTATGGTTTGCATCAAACTAATGCTAATGGTACTTCCTTCTTCCTTAGGCTGTCAGCAGCCTACCTGATTGGTCAACTTCAATGCAGCAGATCAATTAATATAAATTATACATGCACGGAAAGATGGGTTAATATCATAAGTTCATTTAATTAATTGTGTTTGATTAAATGAGGTACTTTCATTAGCCCTCTTAGCCATGAACCATATATACATCATAATCCTTTTACAAGCTCAGCCGTCCAGACACAGACCTGACATTGGGAGCATATTCAAATTACCAGCAGCAGCCATGCAAACCTCCCTGCATAATTAACAACTAAACGAGCTGCAGTCACTTAAGCTGAAAAGAAAACTGTTCACATCAACCTCTCTGATACTGTTTAAATTGAAGATGTCATGGGTAAAACAAAGGTGAACAGACAATGGTAATTAAAAATTAAAAAGGACAAGGGGGATTTGCTACTAATGGAAGCAAAGTGAAAAGAGGGCTAAGGGCCTGGTTGTTAAAAAAAAAAAAAAGAAAAGAAAAAAAAAGGAAAAGGATGTTGGTATTAGGTGATTCTGCTCTTGTTCTCATAACAGTGAGCCAGGGTGAGCAGTGTATGTCAGGCTTCAGAAGGAAAAGGACAGCATAGAGACCATCCTATAGGGTTAGTTTATATGGAACACTGCATTAGCCACTGAACCCCTAACACAGGTAATGGCAAGCAATCTGGGTTTATCCCATATGAGAAATGTGCTATTTCTACTGGAAACATTGCAGTTTCATCAACTTAAAGAAAAATCTGAAGAGTGGTCAAAGACAGGCCTCCTTGGCTCACCTACCTGCTTTGAAAGGAATTCTTTAAAATGGACTTTCCTAGAAGGAACTTTTCTGAATCCCAATATGAAAAACTACATAAATCTGAAGGCAGTTTTTCTCTCTTCCTTGGTTCAATGCCTGCCCTTCCAGGCACAATTGCAATTCACAGCTGTGCTCAAGATACAGCAAATGCTGCAGCTCAACAGCAGACAAAACAGAAGTGTGAGTACGAAACCTCAGAATAACTTGTTGACTACAACTCAGTAGCATCACTTTGTAAAAAAAAAAAAATTGGTGTGCTACCCTGATCACATTCTACATGTTAAATACAAAAGAAATTATGACAAAAGACCATGGGTATCCAGAGCTTCCAGCTGTTGACTCATTTTCTCTGCTAAAAATACATGTTCACTACTATTATATCACAGGCAGGAAAACACAAATATGATTTTTCAAGATAATATGAATATACTGAAGAGTTTCTTTTCAATAATTTCAATATAAACCATTACTGGAAATCATACTGCCAATGCAATTCAGAGAAGGCATTAAGGTCCTCCTGGTACACGATAACAAAGTCATGTTCAAACTCCTTTCAAAGTTAATTTCAGCATCTATCATCTGACAGAAATCTCATTACAGTGGAATTCCTTTGAATTAATGAAAAGCATTAGCAGACTGTCTGCCCATGAATGGCCAAAATGGGGCAAGGGTGCTCCATGTCACGGGGGTGGGGGGGGAGTGATAGAAAGACAAAAGAGAGTTCAGAGTAAGGCTGACCAGCCATGACTTCCAAAACATGAGTGAAATTGTCTTAGCTGTCCTGGACACCCACAGGAGCTTACAGCTTAAGGTAAAAGTCATGCACGTTGTCCCATTCCTTAGCACAGTGATGCTGGCTACAGGGATGCTTCACTACCAGATTTCTGCTGTGTATGGACCTGTTACAGAATGTCATTTAAGCACATATTTTTACTACAAGTTTTTGTACAGAAATATCTTGCTCTGGTCTAGGTAAAAAACCCTACTATCATAAAATAAATAAAAAGCAGCAGTTTCTTTGAGAGTCCACCATTTTGGTACCTACTGCAATGCAAGACCATGACTTGCTCTTCTGACATACACCAACTATTTGTACTGTTCTGTCCTTAGACCATGGGCTGGATTCTAGTATTGATGAAAGTTATTGCAGATTTTTGACAAAACTAAGGAGAAGGACAATGCTCATGTTACTATATACGCTGAATTATATATCAAACATATTCTTTAGCATTATTATCTGTGTTATACTGCTGAGACAGAAAGTACTCAAGGAGAGTAACTGCCTGGAAACTGACAGCTGTCGTGTGGAATTTTTATAAATACTTTTATTGTATTGCTATGATGAGTTCATATTCCCAGATCCAAAGGTGCTTTACTGTGTACATCTGTCTTTAAGCCTGTGCCTACTTCCAATAAATAATAATAAATTTATTTGATTCATTGGCCTAAGTAGATAAAGCAATAGTGCCACTTATCCACAGAATTGTACCCCAATTCCTCTCACTCACAAAAGGAAGCAGAATTAGAACTTGATCTCTTACCAGTGTATACATTGAAGCATGTTTCTGTTTGAATACATCTGCAGAGAAGCAGCTGTTAACCCAAACTTTTCTAATTTTTGTGTCAGTGAAATTGCCATTCTGAGACACAGGCATGGAACTGAGGAACAAACTGCAAGCGGTTTCAGGCTGAGAAAGAAGGATAAGTGATGTCTGACCAGAATGAGTATCAAACAGTACAGAAAAAATCCCTGCAATCACAGTCTAATGTCAATAATTTCAATAGTAGTACAAACAGATGCTTAATTCATGTAATGACAGCTTCTGTCTTGTTATAGTTTGCCTTCTCTTTCATACACATTTGTGTTCAAAATGCAACTTTTAAGAACTCAATTCCTGGAGTTTAACTAATCTGCTTTCTCTACTAAAGCATGAATAATATGCCTAAGTATTGCTAATTCAGCACTGAAAAATAAATTACATTTTAAGCCAAACAATTAACTCACAACTTCAAAATGCTCCTATGTTCCATTGAATGTTGCAAGGAGAAATAATGAGGCTGCCCCCTCTGCTGCCCTCATCTTAAAATCTATGAAAATTTCAGAGGATCTAGTAATATTAAATCAAGTTGCTGCTGACTCAAAGCTCCATCCAATAACTCATCATAAAAGCAGCCTTAGTCCAAGGTTTAAAATTATTCCACTGGGGCTCTTCCTAGGGGTATTCCCCCAGAAGATGTAACATGTGGGCCTGTTGACACAACACGTGCCAAAAGCCATACGTTACATCCTTGGGGAAATAAACGTGACGTGCTCAGAATTTGATGCTAATCTTACCTCTTTATTCCGCTGTAAAATTCCAAGTTTTCTTTGGTAAAAACAAGTCCAGCATGGTTCAAACCTCCCTTCTGTGAAGCTATGGAGAAAAAAAAAATCAAGTGCTTCATAAAGTTTTCTGGAGATTTTTTCCTGTAAATTACTCCACCTGTGATCCAAAACATCATGAAGGCTGTCAAAATTTACTGGAGTATATCAGAAAAGTGGGGAAAACAAAACTGAATTTCTAATTTAAAAATGGGGGAAATCAAAACAATGATAATACCCCAATGTCATTTTTAATCCTTCTCATGAGCTGAATAAGAGGGTAACTATTTTCTTTTTCCGTTGCAATTGAAATGTTAGTGCTCTGTGCTTTCTCTGTAACACATGAAGGTGTTGCTGATGTTTAAGCAGTGCAGAAAATACAGAAGCATCTTCTGGCTTAGATGCTATTAAAGTCATCAACAATTATGGAAGAGATATCCAACCCAGAAGCTGACTTTTAACTGGAGAGAAAGTTTTTTACTATTTTCTTTTTAGTATGAGACCAGATCATCTTTACCTTAAGCTTCTGAGAGTACATTACAGACTTCATTTAAAGCACAGTACATTTTCTCCATTTTATTTATACTGTTTTTCTCTCAGATTAGGTTTTTGCCCTCTCAAAAATATTTTAATATTTTTTCACATATGCACATGCAGTTATAATTAAAACTATGAAGAAAATATCAGGTAAGTCAAATAAGAAATCAAAATAAGGCCTGGTAGGTGCATATCTAATATATTCTATAAGCCAAGTGATATCTACCTCAATTTGCAGTTCATGTTTTGTCTACTTGTTTTTTAAAATTATGAACAATTATGCTGTATTATCAGAGAACATTAGGTAACCTTCAATGCATAGCAGACATTACAATCTTATCATTTATAAAAAAACAAAACCAAAAAACACCTTAACAATTTATAAACAACCATTAACTGTCTTTCAAATTATATTTGCAGCATCTTTCAACAAATTAAACATGGAACACCTATTCCTCATGTTGAAAGACATTTTAACATCATCATTGGCATTTATATTCCAAAGCACTGTACCTTGTATTTGTGCAGACCCTCTGTTTTTAGTAAAATTTCCCCCCAAAACAGATCTTTCTCAAAAATTCCTTTTATATATTTGAATTGGTTTAATGAGGAACATATCTTCAACTAAGAAGAATTTCATGTCATTCTACTTGTAATTCTTGTGAGCTATCCCACAGACATCATTAAAAAGGAAAAAGTAATTATTTTAAATGACCTTCATATACTTACTCTGATAGATTCCTTAGTGGAGACAGACGGAACTTTATTGATATTTAAACTAAGGGAGATAACTCAGTCCATGTGATAGATATTTAGAGTCAAATCCCATGTTCTCATGAACTCAGGCAGTACAACAGAAATCACAGGCAGCACATCCATTCTCAGCAGCTCAAAATTCAGACCTCACAAACAATGCAATGGAATCATTTGGGTTGGTAAGGACCTTTAAGATTACTGAGACAGACCATAAACCTAATGCTATGCCCATTAAGGCTCAAAATGCCTATTTAGAAACCAGTCAAGTATTGAGAATCTTCTTTCTTTGGATCAGAGGCTTTTTATACATTTAAAACAAAATCAGACTATTACTATTACTTGCAAGGCTGGAAGAGCAGGTATGTTATATAGGATTCATTGGAGCATGCATTTCTTTCAAGCTTAGTAAGTAATAGCAGAGCTTCAATTTTTGTAATAAATACATAGAAAAAATCTTGATTTTTAAACCATAAGGAGAACTGAAAGCTCTTTATAGTGAGGATCAGTTTCCTTCAATTGATTGTAAAGGGCCATTTTTGGTCTCAGTTTTGGCAGTGTGGGAGGAAAAGAAAAATGGAAAAGGAGAACAACTGTCTATCTTTAAAAAATCATTAAATTTACTGTGAGAAAGAAATCTGATGGGAAGCAGAAAATCCCAAACTTTGCATCATTCTGGTTTTTGACAAGTGAAACTTTCCCTATTTTTAGTTAGGTCTACATGAGTCTTGTCAGGAATCACTGTTAACACTGACAGTTTTATTATTTTGAAATTTCTTTTGCTGTTACTGGAAACACTCTTTGGACCACATAGGCTAACGCAATTATAAGACAACGATAGGGGTGAAGAGAGCAATATTTATGTTGCTGTATGTTAAGAATGAAACTTGGCACGGCAAGCACTGCACTTTTCAAGGGTATGTATGCATGTACTGGAAGAGGACCACATTTTCCTCTTAGAGGCAAGTTTATAAAGCATTGCATTCACAGCCAAAAAAGTTTTTGGCCATAATTGAAGGAGGCATAAAAACATATTGCCTCTTTCAGTAAAACCCATCTTATAACTAAGTTCTTTTAAACTTGTTCTCTGCTTGCAGAAAATGCTTATTGGATTACAGAAACTAAACTTCTTATAAATGAAAGCTTTACCTCCAGCATACAAACACATACACACATGTGCTTTGCATTCTTAAATATGTATTTTGGTAACATTGCACAATGACAACACCCATTTTATTTTCACCAAGGAAAACCACTGCTGAAATCATAACTACCCTTCTAAGGGGATTGAAAAGCCAATTTTATGAATGTTGAAGCCCAGCTACACCAGCAGTGCTATTTTTTTTAATTTGGCAGTATTCTGATATTGTATATGTCATCTAATTTCAGGTAAGCAATCTGAGACCTAAATGTATCAGCATCAGACTCCTCCAGTCATTTACTCATGTTTTTTAAGTGGAGTGTCAGTAGTATGAAAGATGCAGGCAAAGGATTATAGTAATGACTATGAGTGTACTAGTCTTCAGAAGCCCTGAAAACTCAAAAGAACTCTATATCCAAAGTTGAAAATTCCAAAATTTTCAGTCATAAATTCCAAATTACATCAGAAGACTTCCCATGACTTCATGTAATCTCTAAAATCACAATTCTAAGCAAAAACCTGCGGACATTGACTTGGCTAAAAGAAGAAGTTTGGTGATTAGAAAAACAGATTGGGCATCCACAGGACTAGGGCTAGGTCCAATTTGTAACCATGAGAACCTCCCAGGCCTCAGGCCCTCACCAGCACAAGAAATGACAAATTAAATCCCTAGAAGCAAAAGTAATTCAATGATTGAGTGAGAAGAAAGACAACCCTATACCTTGGCCTCTGTATTAAACTACTCTGGACTGAAACTTCTCAGACAGAACTTGACTTTCCTCTTTTTCTGACTTTTCTTTTGCTCCTGGGAAAATCACTGATGGTCCCACCTTCCTAATTATGAAATTGGGACAACTATCTGCTCTCACACTTCTAATCTGGGCTGTCAAAAGCACACATTCATGTCTAGGAAGGACTTAAAACTACAGTGAAGGAGACCAACAAAGAAAGTTCAGTGTATGTAATACTTGGACAAAAATTCAACTGCAGTAATGGTAGATCAGCTCCATAGGATTTTGAAAGATTGGAAGGAAATTTGCTGGCTATTGCTAAGGAAGAAAATTGAGTCTAAACAATAATTTTTTTTTCCTCTATGTACTATAGAGAAGTGTATTCTTTACAGGTGGTAAAATACACAAAATGAGGTATGAAAAGAAAACCCTGCCTCAGAGAGCTTGCCAGATTAGCAGAGAGGTGTTGGTGCAATGCAACATTATTCCTTTGCCTTCTGAAAAGACAGTTTCCCCTCTCCCAAAACAGCTGCTTTACTGCCATTACTAGATCCAATGTTAGCACCAGCATTTAGCTACTGCTAAAACTTTTAGAAGACTTCTATGAAAAAAAGCTCTCTGTAATTCATTTCAGGTGCTGGCAACAGAAATGGGGAAATCCACCCATACTTACCTTTCCTTTAGTGGAATGATTTTAGTCATGAACACACGAGAAATTATTGGAAATCATCCAGTGGTGTTTGCACCGCCAACAACCACCACGGACAGCACAGGATCTCTCAAGTATGTAATCCTAAAGCATGTTTAAAAATAATGAGGTGTTGAAGACTACACTCCTGTGGAGGTTCTTGAACACTTCTCCATCACCCCACTTTATGTGGTCTTGGCCCACACAAGTGTCCCCACTGGGTCCACATCCCCACCTGCAGCAAGGCTGGATAGGAAAATAAGGGATAAGGCTTAGTTTTCATGGCTGGAGCCACACTCGACTCTCTAAGCTAACCAGCAATAATTGCAATCTGAAGGCTGTGCCTTCAAACTCACCATTTCTGGGAATTCAGGCCTCTTACGCCAAAGTTCTGGAAATATTTTGTCATGAAGGGAGAGTTCAAAACCAAAAGGGTAGGGAATCTTTCCCCCCCTTCAATATGAAGTCCTTGGAGGCAACAAGAAAAATTGCACCCACACAGTATGCTCAATTTAACCCTTGTTCTGGAACCATCTCCCATTTCCCAGGAGATTGCTACACAGCTGACTGCGGGCTTTTCTGCAGTGCATTTCTCCCAGTTCTCTCCCTCTCTTCATGACATGTTTTGAAATACATATGCAGCCTTTCTCTCTAATCCAATGAGTGTCTTTGTAGCTCTGCAATTCATTGGAATGAGAAGCCTGGATAGCAATTTTACTTCAATGATTATTCAATCTGCAATTTTTAAACAGTCCCTGGAGGAGGGATTATAGCCTGCACCTCTCTCCAGCAGCTTACCCTCATCACTGAGTTGTGTATAAGACCAGATAAACACCCTGATCATTAAGTTAAGCATTCACATGCACTTTCTATGACAGTTTATGTACTTTTAATGTAACCTACATGAACCAGGTGTCAGAACCAGCAAGGCTGCCCCTCAGACTATGCTGCAGCTTTTTTTGTCTGCTGTTTTGTCACTGCTGGCCACAAATACTCACAGTCATGAACAAGGACTAAGTCTTTTGTCTCTGATTCCCAGAGCATTAGATGATCATCCTGAAAGGTAAGGATCTGGATTAGGTTGCCAGTAGGATAAGACACAGAAGGACTTTCTTTTTCCCCCAGCTTGTGCAGAGCCTCTGATATTTGTTGAGCTGTGAGCAGAGCAAAGGAACATGAAAAAGCACACCTCCTGAGAGGGTTTGCTAGTGATCAAGGCAGAAGGCACCCAAGTGAAGTTTGGAGATTTTCTGAAGAAGACTCAGAGCAGGAAAATTAAAAGCTATGCAAAAGTCAGTGTCCAAACATTAAGCATTTTTTGAGTTCCAGCACACGTCAGCACAGGATGAAAGGGAAAGGCACAACAGGCACTCATGGTTCCCCAAACGTCCTGCTTCAACTACACTCTCATAGGAGCTCTCTCTTGCTGAAGTGTCCCCATGTGCAAGTGAAGCTTCTGCTCCACGTGGGATGCGGTGTAAAGATACATGCTGAGTGCTACTAAAATGACCTGCTAAGATTAATTAATCTAAGATTAACTTTCTAAATATGCATTTACCTTGCAAATACACTAATAAGCAGCATGTGACTAGAAAACAAGGAATTTATACTTTTGCCTCCTCTGAG
>NC_044572.1:59365464-59367964 GCF_901933205.1 Camarhynchus parvulus
ATTGTTTTATCACTGCAGTATTACTCAGGCTCGTTCTCCTGCAGCCCAGTGTTGCTATTCTACTCCCTGTTTACTCAAGCAAAATCCCCATTTTGTAGTGATTCCCAGTGAGTAGAAAGGACTGGATGTGCAGGAAGTCTTTCTTACACTGTTCAGACTGGTTGCCTCTCTACTGCATACAGCAAGTGGCAATCTGGCAGGGGAAAGATGATCTGGCAGGTGAAGAGATTATCTGATCCCCAACAAATTTCACAGCTCTGTAATTACTCAGAAACCATCCAAAGGTGTTTTTCCCTTATGCAGATTGTATTTAATTAATAACCTGAGGCATTAATTTTTTCCCTCCTCAAAAGAGGTGACAGCACAAACAGTAGCATTACAAGCAGCTCTGCACTATTCAATCATGAATGTGTTTTATCCTGAAGGACACTCAGGAGACCTTGTAATCCAGAAGGACATTTAGGGGACATTACAAGGACATTGTAATGCTGTTTTCATGCCCTTTCAGTTGTCACCTGAGTCTAGGAGCTGACTGCCAGTCATAGAGGGAAGGTGACGGGATATTTGAGATACCATGATGGCCCCATTAGGAACCCCATGAATTTCTATATTTAAAATGAAACCATGCAAAATAAATGTAGTTATACACTAGAAATTACAACCAAACAAGTGCTTTCTTTTCTTTACAAAAATGTTCAGACATCAGGTGTTTATGTGGTCATGGGAGAGAAAGGTGTTGATGAGGCATGTGCTTTGAGTCACACCTTTACCAGAAGACTAAGCAATACAAAAAGAGATTAAAGCATCCTGTCAAAGATGTGGCATCACACGTTTTCTTGGTTTTATGCAGTTTTCCCTATTCCCTTTTCTAAGCAATGAATTCCACAATTGTAACATCTCTTAAGGGATGAGATGCAAAAAATAGACTGTGACACTCTACATTAATATACCTCAGTTATTTTCAGCCTTCTGGTCAAGGTAAAATAAATAAAGAAGGGTGAGGAGAGAAATTAGACACCAGATGACCATTAAAAGAAAAGGAATGGGCTAAACTATCACAGCATGTGTAGAATCCTCATTCAGGCTTTGACAGCATGAAATCTCCAGGCTGAACTTATTTCAGTCATTTGGTTAAAGCAAAATTTGAACCTTAATGCAATCTGGTCTCAGGGAGACCAAGGGCTGGTAGCAGCTCACATCCTATCCACTACCACATATGGATCATCCATGTGTATCCCTTCGTTTGGATATCATGATCTCATTGATATAATTGTTCATCAATTTTATTACCACTACATTACCATGTCTAAAGAGTAAGGAGTGCAGTTTGAACTTAAAAGCTAAAATGTTAACAGATTACAGGTTTATTTAAACTTGAATAGTAACCTTATAAAACAAAATGTTGTTTAAACTGAAAATATTACATGTTTTCTGAATTGTGATTGCTAGTTTAGCTCTTAGGTGATTGATTTTATACAGCTGCTTGTTCTATTACTTCTTGTAATTGATACAACTTTTTTTCCCTTGCAAGTTACATATAAAGCATTGAATTAAATACAGGAAGACAGTTATAGGAACATGTACTTTAAACTTGGAAACATGAGAGGTTTTTTTTTCTTCTACTTACCAGAGGCATCCTCAGGATACCATAGAATGTGCAGACTAAAGGGTTTAAGCCCAATGGATGACCTCCTGCTATGGAATTTATTCTGGACAGAACTACACAGTGTATTGTAAGTCCCTGTGTATAATCCTTACTTCTGCAATTTACTCTCCTTTTACTAATTCACAGGAGTCCTCACAAACCCACTTTTTCTCCAACACATACCTTGTTGGGAACCATTAACAACTGGGCTCCTGATAATTCTGGGAGCTGCTGCAACAGGTCTGCCAAAGAGTCTGAAGGGAGAAACAGAACAGAAAGCACAAATCCCTCTGGCTCGTAGAAATACAAGGTCATTCATACAGAAACAAATCACAACGGCAGAGAAAGCCACGTGCACATCCCAAGCAGAACAACACAGTATGAACCATGACAATGTTTTTCATTATATTAGGCAACCTTTAATGGCTTTGGACATATATTCAGAGATATTTATCTGAAATTTATTTCAGCTGCACATTGGTTACACCTGAAATCTCATCAGATATTTTTTACAGAATCAATTTCCCAAATAAAATTATTAGATATTTTTATTTGATTTTAGCACAAAATTTACTAATGGAAAAATTTAATCAAATTTTGTATTGCGAAAGTCACATTTTTGATAAAAATTACAAGCACTCCAATAAATTTTTATTTCTAGCTTAATTCCAGCTCTCACTTCGAAGAGCTGGGGCCAAAAATTTCATTTCAGTATTTCTTTACTGAAATTTAATACAATTTGGTTAATACTTATTTATATTTCCTTAGTTTCAATGGAATTTTATACTTTCAAGTTATTTTTCAGTTGCATATTCATGTATACACATGCAATGGAAAAACAAATATAGACATCTC
>NC_044572.1:59372964-59427964 GCF_901933205.1 Camarhynchus parvulus
GCTTCCCCCTCCTTATCTCTCACACGATCCATGCACCCGATGTGACATGGGACTGCAGCAGGAAGAGGCGGGTCTACAGTGTATGTGAAGCGTGAAGTGTGTGCTAGTTAATTATTCAAGGAGTACAAAGGTGTGTTGAGAAGTGCAAAAGAATGTGGGAAATACCAGCATGGCAGAGCACAGTGCTCTGCAATTCTTTCTGGCAAGGGCTGAGGGACTGGGTCTTGCAAGAGGCTTTCTTGGAGTGCGCAGCACCCCTCGCACAGCTCACCGAGCAGGAGGCCACACAAGTCCTTAAAGTCTGGAGAGCTGCCTAGTAAACTGTAGTGGCACTACTGCTATCCAATTTATGTCTCCAACAATATTACATTAATTTGAATCAGGCAGGCTCTTAGGGAATGTAACACAAAAGGGTTCAGTTGAACGATAATGGTATTTGTTTTCTTGAAATCACCAAAAAAACACCAAAACCCAACCCCCAAAAAACTTACTCAGCTCCACTCACCATTCAAAATATTTAATCTGGGCAAACAGCAAGGAACACAATAATATTTTCCCCATGGACAAATTATGGATGTGATTTCCATCTAGGAGTGAAGATCAAATGGAACAGCTTCATTTAGCTAAAAGCAAAGTTGCTGAAAGTTTCAGAAGAGTACCCAGGTGGAGATAGAAATGTCCACTGTCAGGCAGAAGAACATACCCACAGCATGTAGACAATATCACCTGGGAATCATTTAAACACTTAACTCTTTCCTGAGTCATATAGCACAAAAAAAGCAATAGAGGCTTTGTGTCTTAGGGCAAAGAAGGGAGAAAGGGCATTTTGGTTAATTGCACCAGTGGGAAAATCACTTCACAATGGCTTTCCACACGAAGTTATTGTTCACCACTGGCTGAGGCAGAGGTTTGTCAGTACAATGTAACAGGTTGCCTTAACTACCAGGCTCTTAATAAGAGAAAAGAAGGGGAAATGCATCTAACTTTGAAAATTGTCCAGGTAAAATATTTAGTGAATTCAACATAACTCAAAAATAACTGAGGGGAGAAACAAGCTATAGTCTCAACAGCCTTTGTGTTATTTTTCTCTTCATTATCATAACTCAAATAGTCTACTCCTAAACAGTCTGTGTGGAGAGGTAGGGAGCAACAGATTTAAAGCATGAATCTATGCAGTATATTCATCACAGACTCACCTTAGTCTCTGTAATTCTTTACCTCTGCTCTCCCAACCAGCTCTGTGGGTTACAATTAATTTATCTTTTCCTGGAAGTGATGCAGGGAACAGATATAGCTGGAATAAGAGAGCTTCCATAATTTTATGTGCTTACAACTTGCTTTTTCTAAACTAACAAAACTTACACAGAATATTAAATGTTCTCACCATTTAGTCAGTGAACATTCAGTTTCTTCTGTTCCATTCTAACAGGCAAGCTACAGTCTCTAAACAAGTTTTGTTAAAAATGAAATGTAAGCACTCAATTTTTTATTCCACATCTCTGAGTATTAAACTCCAATAAGGTTAGTTTCCATGCAACTTATATTTTCAGTTCAGTAAATTTAATTGAAAGTGGCAAGTGTTAATGCCACAGATTTCTTGGTTCCTGTATATGGTGAAGAGAAAAACAAATTTTATAAACATAATTAAGCTTTTGATTGCTATACCTCTAATTACAGCTGCTGGAAGTTCAGGCTAAAGATTTTCCACACAGTTGTAAAAAATGCTGCATGACAGCAACAAAACATACATTTAAATTTAATAGAGGGAAAAATATTGTGTGATAATATTTCCTCCAACTGCTTACAAATGTCAGCTTTTGAATAGAGTCCAATGAACAGTCACATATCAAGACACTTCTAGTAATAATTAAACTAAAAGGTCCTAATAACAAGATCACAAGCTGCCTTGCATTCATTGAGCTACTCAGATATCCCCTGCTTCAAAAGCAAGGTATGTAGGATGCACATATTTTGAAGGCTTTCCTATCTCCCTCTCCACTAAAATACACAATCTACTTATCGTCTCCGTAGCAATCATGTTTTAACAATACTGAAACCAAATGTTCAGAAAAATTCCAAAATCCTAGGATCCTAGTGGTAAGTTTACCTGCAGAATTAGTCGTAATATCAAAGTTAGAAAAGAGATCAGAGGTGCAGTGTGTGTGTGTGTCTGTGTCTGTGTGTCTTTGTGTCTGTGTGTGTTTTTGTCTGAATTTAGTGCTTAATTTTTCAAATGAACAAAAAGCCGTTGACAGTTTTGAAATGAAGTTATTTCTCTTCTTGCAACTTGCCTCTTTTCTTAGGCTCACTTTCCTTGGTAAGCTAAAAAAATACTCATGTGTTTCAAACACACAAACACACAGTGAATGTTACAGTTGCATTCTTTATCAGGACATTCATTCTTGACTAACTATTTCAAAATAACCCTGCTCTTATTACTCCATCCCTCATGGACAAAATTGCACTGTTCTGGTTATGAACAGCTACAAATGTACTGATATGCAAAGAACAGGTTGTTGTAGCATTTAATGTCAATAAACAAGCAGAATATAATTTTGTAATTCCTTAAAAACAAGAAAGATTTTATTCTGAATGTTTAAGAGACCTAGTGTTTATTGATGTACATGAAACTCACCTCAGAACCGCTAAATACAAAAATAATCAGGTGCTTTATGCTATGTTTAGTAATGAAAAATCTGCCAATAACTCCTTCATTTGCTGGCTGATTTAGTAAAACTTTTATGAAGACAGTAAATTTCATGTTTTAGTGTACATGACATTCACATTCTAAATGTTAAGATGCAACAAACAGAAATCAATATCATCCAACCTGAGCATGAATTTTGTCAGCTTCCAATTATTATCTTGCTTGTGTGAAACATCAAAGAGTAATTGAGGCTCCTGGTCTTGATGTCACACAACGGATAGGTAATTTTAGT
Source organism: Camarhynchus parvulus (assembly GCF_901933205.1). Classification (NCBI taxonomy): domain Eukaryota; kingdom Metazoa; phylum Chordata; class Aves; order Passeriformes; family Thraupidae; genus Camarhynchus; species Camarhynchus parvulus. Next base: position 59,375,904 of record NC_044572.1, read on the forward strand.
TGTGAAAAGATATAATCCCAGATACAACATGCTTAACCTGAGTACATTTGCTATACAGTCTGTAGGTGGTTGCTGAAGTCACATGCACTTCATGGACCATATATTTCACAGGAAGAAAAGCAAACTACATTGAACTTATATTACTTATGTTGACATTTTCCCTTTAATATTCAGGTGAAAAAAGTTTAATTTTACAGGTCCATTTTAGCCAACTTTGCCTATAGCAATATGTCCATCAGACTATTTTGTGTTGGAAAAGATCATTTAAAAGAAAACTCATTAAAGAGCAAATACATGCATTTACCACATTTGCAGACACAAAACTAACATGATCAGTAAACTAGACAGTAAGGAAACTGTTTACTCCTAGGAAACTGGAGCTAAGCTTTTTATTTCTTTACTTGAAGAAAGGAAAGAATCAGTCACCATTTTTTAAAGTAAGAGTACTGTGGTTACCAAAACTGAAATTCAGTTGGATGGAAGGTAATGCAGGTGGACATCCTCAGAACAGATCACATCCCTTCATTTATTAGCTAGAACCACTTCCATAAAAATCTCAATAGTGACAGGTTTGTATTCAAATGTAAACTCTTGAACCTCGGCATCCAAGAGCCTCTGAGTTTCAGACAATCTGTACCGGGGAGTCTGCTGTGCTGCCATAGCTGTCTCGCCACATAATGGACCTGTGTGTCTATGAAAAATACAGAATTTTCTATTTTTCTCTTAGATGCTCTGGTTTTGACATTGTGGTAATTTAAAAACAATTAAAATGTGAAACTAGATTACCGGGACAAGATTCTTTTGAAGAATTGACACAATCTCACTAGATTACCGGGACAAGATTCTTTTGAAGAATTGACACAATCTCACTTAGGTGAAAGAGACACAGAAGTCCCTCCCTGTCACCTTCCATCACTAATGTATAAATTCCATCCCATATCCTCTATGATAGTCTCTTCCCAAAGTGGCTCTAATTCTGAACTACAGCCTAACTACTTTCTAATAAAGCCATTTAAGTATGTGTATTTTAAAATATTTTCAAAAGATTCAGGCAAGTAAAATTTGGAGATGGAGGGGATTCTCTCTCTGAGGTCTCTGATCAAGGAATATCAATGCCACTATAACCAGGAGATTTTCAGGAACCCATTATTTTAATGTATAAATTTTTGGGAAAGTGCATCGACATGCAAAGTAGGTATTTTGAGGCAGGATATAGCAGGTATAATCCCAGAAGCTGCTGGTCCTGATTACCTCAGTTTTGGACCCCAGAGTCTGTGGTAGATCACAAGGAAAAAGAGACTTAACAGGCAATCTGACTACGCTCATTCAATGTTTTGGTTCAGGCACTAGAGAAAAGTGTTTCTTTGAAATCTACCCCACACAAAACTGTGGTCTAGACTGCTCCAAAGATAGTTCTTAATTTTCCCACAGACACATCAAATCTCAAACTGAATGAATTAATTTTTTTGTTTAAATTTAAATTTCTAGGGTTGACTTTTCATGACTTCCTGAGATGAGATTTGCTCTGTCCATTTTCTTTGCACTCTTCTTGCCAAGTTTTCATGTTGTTTTGGTTAGGGGTTTTTTGGGGGGGTTTTGGTTAGTGGTTTTTTTTGGGTTTTTTTGGTAAGAGATGATAACAATTTCAAAGGGACAAAAGTTCAAAGACTCCTTTGAAATTGCATTTGTCTTTGTCAATACCTTCTATTGTCTTTTGCAAATAGCTTTTTCATCAGCTCTAATTTCAGAAAAATCCAAACTGTGGGAAGAATAAAGGTAAGCCTCCACGACAGCCTCTTCTTTTACACTGCCTGATACAGAGGCATGATGAACAGCAATTTCTAGCCAATGTATACATAAGAGTGGAAATCTCTAACATGGGTTCAGTTATGCTGGGAAGTACGTGGGTTCAGTTATGCCATTTTCTTGTTGCATTTTATTTCATTTGGGACATATATACAGCACAAAAGCAGTATTCACCAATATAAATGAACACACCTTACAAGCACTTTGCTGGTATAGTATCCCTTATTGGACCATTATTTTCATGCTTTATATGAGATAGAAAAGCTTTCAAAACCAGATAATAACACAAGTACCACCTAGAGTAAAGAGCAGTTTATTGGGTGGGGGGGAATTCATGTGTCAATATCATAGTTCTTTTCCCTCCTTGTAGCTACAATAGAGATTTGAGCACATTTCCTGGATAGAGAAAAGAGACAGTATATAAAAGAACCAAATACTATTTGAAAATTTCATGCAAGGAGGAAGATATGCTAAATCAGAAAAAAAAAAAAGAAAAAATACATAGAGACGAAAACAAGGGAGGATTCTATAGTTACAGATGTTCAAATGGGTATTTGGGATTGGCACAAACTCAATTCTAGAACGAATAAAGGTAGTGGAGATGAATTCCCTGAATGAAAACAAACAAAGGAAGCTTTTTTCCTAAACACTTGCAAGGTGTGCATATATGAAGTGCCACTGATTGTGTTCAAAAATTAGATTATTCTTAAAAAAATAATTAAGAAGAGGAGCATTTGATTCCAAACAGAACTTCTTTAACAGATGGATAGGGGAATGGCAGAATAATACAATCCCGTCTGCTGTCTGAGTCCCTGCTGAGAGCTACTTTCAAGCTGATAGTACAATTCTATTTGTGGCTAAAATTGTGCTGTACTGGCAGTTTAGCTTCTCAGGTTTTTTGGTTGGGTTTTTTTTTGTTTGTTTGTTTTGTGGGGGGGGAGAGAGATTGTTTTGTTTTTATTTTACCTTATTATTATGAAGTATTTCTACAATATCAGCTAAAAATGTTGCATATCTTGCTTTTTGTTTCAAAGTCACTTGTGCTAGGATCTGAATTTGAAAGCATATTCTGAAACATATTCAGTGCAAGAAAGGTTCTGAGCAAAAGTTTAAGTCCATATATTTCCAGGAGAAGCATGATGGGTAAAATGACAGATTAACATTGACTTCAATCTGGGACATATATATTCTTTAAACAGAATATAGGCTTAGATGTTATCTAAAAAACACTGAATAGTTGTGTTGTAGTGTTTATAGCTTCCCCTTTCTTAAACACATATAACAGGTATGTTTGTTAATTAAAAAAAAGGAAAAGAAAAGTAAAAAAAAATAAAATCAGCAACAGATTATTGGTGATTATGGTTTGTGGCTGGTGGAAGAGGAGGCTGTATCTTTTTTGGATATGGATGTGATATAAATTATTTAATCAAAAGTTGTCCAAACATAGTTTAAACTAATGCAATACTCCTGTAAATATGATAATACAATTAGAAAGTGGAAAAAGCTTTATTCACTTTTCATGTTGATGTTAAAAAGGAAACAAGGTAGACCAAGACACCTTGAACTGAGTTCTGCCAAGGTACAAAGGCATTTAGTGCTCATTTCCTAAATATGGATTCAGTCTGGCTCCGTGACTACTGCAAGATCAGCATCAATAGTAATTCTAGTTGCAAACTTACACTCATTGGCAAAAGTTGTTGGGCTTTTTTCATGGACAAGACTTGTAAATGTCAGATGAATTCTAGAGATAGAAACAGCACCACATAAAAATTGAATGAGGTCTTTACCATCTCATCAACAGCACTGTCTTTTTGGATGAAGAGCTTGACTTACATGGACATGAAAACATGAACAGGATTTCCAGTTGATTGCCCAGAACGTTTTTTTACCATAGTAGAAAAAAATCATGTTATATGCTAACAGTGTTGATTACACAGAAGTAGTCCATCACTAGGCATGTAGAATGAATGCCCGGAGGCATAGCCAGGTAGAGCTTGACACTGGCTGTGTCAACAATCCTGAAAATAACTTGAAAACTTCACATGAAATCTGTTCATTGACCAGCACGCTGAGAAGCCTTCTGATACTTTCGTAGCCGTGTGGAAATTTTATTCCTGTTAAGTGACGTGACAGAACTGGTTGGCATCTCAGCTTCTGAAAAAAACAGCCAGTTTTGGCCTACCTTTTGTAGTCAGGAGCTGATTCAAACTAGTGGAAAAGAATAGGAAAATGCTTATGCCTGACTTTCAGGCCAAATATTCTTCTCTCCTTCCTACCACAAGGAATTCAGAAAACTGACTTTGCACCACAGAGATTTTGCCTGCCTTTTGTGGAGGGTCCCACATTTTGTATTATTTGAGGTTGTCTTGCCATAGTAAATCTATCTTTTGGGCTATCTATATTTGGAACTGTTTTCATCTACCTCTTTCTTCAAGGAATATAGAATTTATTACCAAATCAAAGATGAAAGATTTTAATAATCTTCCATAACTTGGTCTCCTGTGACTGGCCATCCCACAGAATTTTCCCCAGTTATTCTCCTATTTTGCTCAACTAAATGAGATAGTTAAGATATCCAATCTTAATTTAAAACCCAAGTGACAGGAAATGGTTTCAATACTTAATTAAACCTAAAAGTTTATATCTTATTTCTACTTTGAATTTCTGTGACTTCCCCTTCAAAGCCTTTCATCTTATTAGGTCTCTGCCTGTGTGACATGAAATAGCTTGTTGAGATCAGTGTGCAACCATCAACATTCTCACCTTTTCAAACCTCAAGGCCTGTACTAGAGCAAAGACTTTATATTCCATTTGATTCAGACATATAAGAGCAATCTGCAATTTCTCTTCCAAATAGCTCCCAGGACACCTTCAACGTACAGGAATATCTGTTGGATTTTCTTTGTCTGCTTTTTTTTTTATTCCCATTTCTTCCAAATTAAGAATATTTTGCATTATTAAAAGGTTGGACTTGCTTCTCTCCAGAGCATAATCCTTTTTCTCCACACTTTTTTTTTTTTTTTTTGCTTTTCAAATTCAATATAGACAAAGAAAAAATGGTGAAAAAATAATTAAAAGGAGGGTGTGAGGAAGGAGTTCAGCATTTATAGCTATTTTTTAATATTCAGTTTGTTTTAAAAAGCCCTGAAATTATTTGGTGGCTTAACCTTGGCTGACTGCTATCCACCAAACTATTCTCTCATTCCCTCTTAGGAAGACAAGAGGAGAGAGTAAGATGAAAAATCTCATGGGTTGAGATAAGAACAGGGAGATTGCTCACCAATTACTGTCACAGGCAAATGAGACCCAACTTGGAAGGATTAATTTAATTTATTGACAATTAAAAACAGAGTAGGATAATGAGAAAGCTAAACTGAAAAAAGAAGTTTTCCTCCCACCCTTCCCTTTTTTCCAAGCTTATCTTCACTTCTGACTCTTCTACATTTCCCCCCACCCTGGGTGGACCAGATGGGAATGAAGGTTGCTGTCAGTTCATAACACTTTCTGCTTCTCCTTATTTCTTTGTCTTTGTTCCATCATGGAGTCCTTTCCATAAGACTCAGCCCTTCATGAGCTACTCTAACATGAGTACTTACCACAGGCTGCAGTTCCTGCATTTTCTACTCTTTCTTAGATATAACAGACACACCACCATCATCTCTGATTTCACCGAGATTTGGCCAGTCCACTTGGAAGCTGGCTGGAGCTGACTCTGTCCAACATGGGACAGCCCCCAATATCTTCTCTCAGATATCACCCCTGCAGCCCCCCACCATACCAAAACTTCCAATATAAACAAATTGAATTAACACTGCATTACAGATTCAGAAAAGTTTTGGATCCGCTTTTTCTATGTTTACACTGGTACTACAAAATAGAGATACTTATACAAAGACTCATCAACAGAGCAAGACTTCTAAAAAACATAGATTCTTCTTCATAATTACACTATTTTTGTTATTAGATTGATTTTGGGTATGTGGGATATGAAAATAATGAATGTTTACACAACAATGAACCATCCATAAGCATTTATGCTATGCAGTCTCCAGTCATGCAGCATGTATTTATTAATTATGATTAAAAACGCTGTAAGTTAAAGGCCTCCTCTGTGAATAGTTTTGCATAGTGTTCCAAAGCAAGAAAAAGCAATTGTCATTCTTAAAACCTTTGTCAGGGAATCCTCAGCTCTAAAAGTTAATATTCCAGCACAGGTAGACCTTTGCATCCTCTGCTGGGTTATGAGATAACATGCCTACAGTGGGAAGGCATGCATGTTGTCAGGGTAAAGTGATGCACTTGGGCCATTCTTAAAGAATGATAAGCTTTTAAGAATTGCAAAGATATATCTGGTTTGCAGAGAATGCAGAATGAACTCATATTTTAGAAACAATAATACATTAAACTTTGATAGTAAAATTAAAGATGTTTCTCTCAATCTGTAATGATTATCCTTTTTTTGAATACATATATATATATGTCTGATAGAGTTTTCAACAAGCATAACTGTAGAAGTCTCTAAGATGGCACCATCTTCTTGCAATTAGACAAGGACACATTTCTTCCCTTGTGCAGATTTTTGAGAGGCTAAGGCTTGAAAAGGCAAATTTGTCCCTAACTGGGTCATGGTGCTCATCCTTATATTGACAAGAGTTTCGTGCTCCAATTCCACTTGTGGCTTTTTGAGACTCGCTCACAGAGAATGAAGATAAAAGTCACTACTGGCATATGCTCAAGGCAGCTGTGGAAATGTCTAAGGTAAAAAGATGAGAAACACCTAGCATTCTATCAACATGCCTTTCCATCTGAAGCTTCTCCTGAAATTGAAGTTATTTATTATAGAAATTAAATTTATTTATTGTAGTGTTTTATATTAAGAGTGATTCAAATAGATGGGGACTTTCATATCTTTTGGATTTTTTTCCTGATTTGAATTGTTGTGGTTTGATATCCCCATTTGTTCAGGAGGCAGAACAAAGATGTCATGTCAAAAGGAGTGATTTCAAATAGGCCAGAAAGTAGGAAAAGGAAATCCTTAAAACAAAACCCAAAATCTGTTTTGAGGAGATGACTCTGAGAAATTTCAGGTTGCAGTGAGTTTCATATACATCTTAAAAGTTTGTAATTTAATTGTCCAGAATATTTGAGCTTCTATAGCCTTCCAGTACTTGAATAAAACCAGGGAAGTGGCAATGCAGCTGGATGGTCCTGCTGGTCTTTTGCTGTCAGTAGTAACCACCTGAAATTCACACTTTTTCACAGCACAATATCCTAGTCACTATGTAGGTACCCAAAACATGGGGCAAGAATTTGAATTATGTTTAGGAAAGAAAATAAAAAAAAAAAGGAAAGATAAAAAATTTATATATAGGAGCAAAATAATAGTCTGATAAATAATTTTTGTATTTACAAGATCTTAAAAAGAAATTATTAGAATGAAGTAGTTTTAATCTGTAAGATCATATTTTTTGTTTACTTCTATTCACATAATTCTCTTTGGTTATGATTAAAAGTCTGATATTGGAAAACACTAGCATATGCTAAAAAGAAATTTATTGCTAAAAGGTTATCTTACATCTCTTTAGCATCATATTCTTTAACCAAATAAGATAAAATAAAAATGTAACTGGAACTTAGGGATGAATCAATTATAATTTTTTTTTAATTGGTGTAGATTCTAAAGAAAATATTTTCTTTAAAAGTAGAGGTAAATATTTCATTTATCATGCAGATTTCTACATGTTTAAAAAATGAAAACCAAAGAAATTATGTCTACCTTCATTAGACTTGGGAAAAAATTTTAAAAGTAAACCTATTATAACAATTTCCTGAATGAGCTAGGGAGGAGGGATACCATACAGAAGGGACTGGAAAAGGGCTAAGTATTTCAGTATTTTTGCATTTTTGAAATGAATCTACTGGATTCCAACATAGGAAAATATAATTGTCAAGATTTTCAAAAAAGGAGCTTTCAATTTTATTTTTAATTCTATTGTACTAAAAATTCCAAATACCCCAAAGCAGATTTCTTCTATTCTTGCCCCCTCTTCTCCCTCACCCTTCCCAGCTAGAAGTAATAGTAGGGTATTATATTGATAGAGAGTAATATATTGATATTCCATTTCTGTAGATAGAGTAATATATTGATATTCCATTTCTGTTTCGCCCAGAAAAAGATTTTTCTCTATTTTTTTTCCTTCTGCTTTTTCTTCCCCTCTAGGAAGTGAAGGATGGCATCTTGGTCCCCAGTGAAGTCAAAAGAAAAATTCCCACTGACTTCAATAAGAACAGAATATCATCCAGAATGCTCATATTCCTGAGACCTTTGTCCTATATGCACAATAAATTACAGCTGGTGTCCACCTGTCATTTTGAATTTTCCTGCTTGTCTTTTCCTTTTGGTTCAGAAATTTTTTTAAACCATCTGATTTTTGAGCAATGGGTTTCAGATCTTAGGAGAGGGGTGAGACACAGGGATTTTGTATCACTCTATGATGGCCCCTGCCAAGAGATAATGGATTGACATTGACAAATCCCTAAGAGCCAGACCTGACAGTTAACGGATGCTGTGAGATCAGTCTCAGAGAACAGTCTAAGGTTAGGGGGGCAAAAGCAGTGTGAATACTCCACACTTGTCTGATTTTGAGTCTTCCAAACTAAATGTGTTGAAAGTGAGAGGAATCAAGCCAGCAGTGGCAGTGGGAAAGCAGGGGGAGAAGGGATGGTACAGTGAAATCTTTACATCGAACGCAACACATCAGTCACTGCAGAATTCTTCATGGACTACAGGTAGTGATGATTTATAGGTGGTAAGCTTCAATTTGGGAGGCCATAAGCACATTCTTTGATCTAGACTTCTACAGATTTGTTTCCTATGTACTCAGTAAGTAATAAGTGATTTGCTATTGATTTGTCCACAGGCAGAAGAAAAGTGGATTGGTGCTGTAACCCCAACATGAATGGGAACTTCAGGGACATTGTTACAGAAGGGAACTGCACACAGACAGAAAAATGTACAGATACTTTTAACATGCCATGTCTCTAGCTCCCAGAAATGCTCCAGCTAAAGCTTTAATATTATCAAACCCTACACAACTGCTTTTACTTCAAATCAAAGTGTTTGATCATAGCTAATAACAGAAGTACATGATAAAAGATAATTCCTTAACAGTCATGAGCTGAAATCCCATGCACAGATTCCCAACATACAGTAAGCATTATCTTAAAGAGCTTAAAATGTTGCCAAGAATAAGAACATAAAAGTCCAACCTATAGGAAATGCTTTTCCAGTTACATAGCACTTTAATTGTTTAATTCCATCATTAGTGTAAAACAGTACAAAGCTAACCCCTGTGTTTTGCATCATAAAGCTGGATGATGAATTTGTCATTAAGGGCAATTTTTGCTCTGGAAAAGTTTTGCCTTGCTTTTTCTTTCTGGTTTGTAATGTTATGGACTTACATTCAGAATAATATATGAAAAATATTTAATGCAAGAAATTGTATTTATTGTTCAGAAATGTCTTTCAGCATTCAAACTTAGTTACTCAGATGTAACAAAGTTACATGAGAGTAAAACCTATATGAGATATTGTATCACTGCACTATATCCCAAATACATCGATTAAGAGTGATAACATTTAAATACAAAATAGATTAACTCATTGGTTGAGTAAATCTCAGGAATTTGCTCTTTGTTTTCTCTGAGTTTTAAAGAACAAAATTTTGCTAATAGACATTTCCCATGGACAGAAGTAAAGAAGCAGGAATCTTACAAAAAATGGCAATACCTTACAACTATTATTAATATTAATTGATTACATTTAATAAGGGCTGAATGCAATTGGCAAAGGGAATAGCTTGAATCTAACATAACTGCTAGTAGAACTTTCCAATAGGGATAAAATTTATCCCATTATGAAAGCAGAGTATGTAAGACTTCCTACCTTTGAGTCATGAAACAAAGGAAAGGAAAAGTTCAATTTTTTTTTTTTAATTGCTTTGGCATGTTTGGCAGTTTTTTTGAACTTTGTTTTCTGTCTCTTCAGGCTGCTTTACAAAATCAAAGTCATCTAAACTCTGGTTTAGGCTTAATTTACTAAAAATTTCCCTGCTCAAGGACAACTTATGTAATAGCAAATAATTGGCCTTTGATGAGCCAGTTCCTTTCCCAATCAATCTATGATATAATGGTTTGAAACAGCAGCAGCAGTATACCATGCCTGATAAAATTTTTTTCACACTCAAATACTAAGTCTACTCCATTTTTACTAATAGTGGCTTTAGTCAGCTAGGAAACATGAAATGATGAGTCTGAGAGCTTAGAAAATTTGCCTCCATGCCTGTATCTCCCTCAATAATTCTCTCCTCCAGAAAAAAAAATGGAGGGAACTGCAATAAAATTGCAGTAAAGGACTTTATTTTTTCTGATGACTACAAAACCATGTACAAGTTGAGCTCAGCCACTGACATAACTCTCATGTTTTGTGCAGTAAGGGAGTCAATCTGCTCCAGGGATCAAAAGTACCATAAGCATAAGATGGGGTTTTTGTTTCTGATGTGCAATCACCTATTTAAGTGATTACTACAGTGCTGGAGGGTGTGTGTGCGTGTGTGCGTGTATACGTATGCCTGCACTATTTATTTATTTTCAAACTAATTTTCATATAGAATTATTTGGGGGAGGCGTATGGAATTTTATGGTTTTTTTTCCTCCTAAGGACTGCAGAACTGAGTTGGTTAGAGTGATATGATGTATCTCATATGTAATATGTACATAACATGACCTTAAATACTGGCAGATGAATTCTCAGGGTGAGTAAAACAGAGGTTTATATCCCCGTTTTGAAGCTATATAATTTTATGTTTTGTAGGATTGGAACCCTAGATTATAAAGAGTCTACAGTAAACCAAGGTGCATGGTAAATCAAAGGATCATTTACAAACACATGTTGGCTAAACCAGGTTATTTTATTTTCCTAAATCTGAAGTCTTGGGCCACAAGAAATGAAGAAATTCTGAATAAAAAATAGTAAACATTTGAAGCAAATTGAGACGTGAATTTCATGAGCACATGGGGGAAAATTGTGGAAAACATTTGTAACATCTTAACTCGTAAAATTATTTTCAAGGCCAAACTGAGCATTAAGAGGAGACATTACGAAAGGTCCTAAAAAGGCATCACTAAGGAGCAGACCCAGATAAAAGACAGTTAATTATGCTCACAGATATTTATTACCTCAAAGTGTCTAAATAAAATGTAGCTTTTAAACTATTATCCAAGCAAAACCAATGATTTTAACTGGTTCTTTTTACTCAGTATTGATATTCTGTACAGAAAAACACACATAAGCACAATTTCTTAAAACACACCCAATACCAACAAGCATAATTTTTAAATGTAAAGAACATCCAGAAAACTAATAATAAATACTCCCCCTCCACCAGTTTGGCTTTCTGAGGAACACAGCCTCCAAACCTGTGTTTCCTAGGAAGCATACTGAATATGAGTAAATCCCATTGCTCCTTGTGTTTTAAGGGAGGATGAGTGGTGGCAGACATATAAGAAACACACAGTCAAAGTGAAAATTAATAGAAAATAACTTTTTCTAGAGTACTTCTTTAATTTTGGAATCTTAATTACAATGTGAATTTACATAAGGAACATGACAGAAAATTAAAAATGCAGGCTGTTATTAAACAAAACGAGAATGGAGGTTCAAGAAAATGCATGTTTACATTTAGCATTTTACTTAAAAAGAAAATCTATATAAATTTATATTGTTTGTTCTTTGCTTTTCTCTGATAGTTAGAAAACAGCTGTTCTATTGCTTTGGACTTTGACTGGCTAGATTGCAAAGCTCAATAATCTGTCTCAGCTCAGGGTTAAGTGATGGAATTCATTTAAATGCCCCAGAAGTAATCATCCACAAAGAGTACATTATTTCTTTTTTATGAATTTTCAAACCTAATACTGATGGGTGGCATGCAATTAAACCTGATCAATATGTAATTTAGGTGGGCTGACATGTTTTCAAATTCTCAGAATATAGATTCTTTCAATATTGCAAGAGCTTAGTGAAATACTCAGCCCTTATGAAACAGCCAAAGGAGTTTAGTACAGTAAAACAACAAAACATGCCTGTTCCAAAGACAAATGGTGTAGAAATTAAAGTTACAGACACTAACTTTTCAAAGAAATAAGTAAAAAAAGGAGGCCTCATTTAATAGGTTCAAAGCAACCATTCTGATAGAAATTAACTTGTATATGTAAAGCTTGATATATTGCACTATATAAAGCTGAGGGATTATTTTTTTAACAGGGTGTTTAAACATAGTTCTGAGAGAACTGAGTTATGATAACAGTCAGTCATGTATCACAAATATTGCTTCTGAAAGACTATATTAGCAAGATATTAAAGAAAATTTGTTTGTTTTTAAAACATGTTGTTTATCATAATGATCCTTTGTGTTAAGCTAATAAACAAGGCAAAGTACATTGCTTTGTGACCCTAAAGGTCATTAGTGACAGTCTCCAGTATTACTAATTACCTTGCTGTCATTTACACAATAAGAATTACACTTGACTTCTTATAATCTTACATGGACCGCTTTTAAAATTTATGCCTGAGGTTCTAGTCTGCTTCCTGTCCTGTTTGCACAGACAGCACACACGTTGCTCCCCCCACCCCCCCCCCCAAAAAAAAAACCAAAAAAACCAACAAAATTACACATTATTCTCTAAGAGAGCAATGTTTGAGAAAGCAAGGAAATTTTTAAATCTTTTTAATCTTTACCTTATATATGATTTTGGAACTGGTTTTAGTTAACTTGGAAATACTGATTCATCTGTTTTCTCTAACTGTGATGTTATATACTCCATTTCTCAGATATCTCTGTTCAGCTTTTCTTTATTGCTCTTAGCATTATTTGTACCTTACATCATTACACAAATTTCTACCAATGCTGAAGATGGATTGAATATTGCATACCTATGAAACACAAATGTGAGTATCACAAAGGATAAACTTTCAGATTCTCAAAGATTTTGCCAAAACCTCTTTTCTGTTTTAGGAGTTTTGGAAATCATCCTCTTGCATTTATCCCATATGAAAATATATCACTCATTCCCCTGTGAAGTTAGAGAGATGGCTTTAAGCAGTGGTAGAATTTTAAAATCCTCTTCTCATTAAGTGGGAAAAGACTGGGAGAAAGTGGGTACCTGATTTTTGCATAGCTGTATGGGTGTAAATCTGCCATAAGCCCGTTAACTTCACTTATTCTGGATTTTTGGAATGTAATTGTAGGTAGATCTAATGGGTCCACTCAGAACTCTGCTCCCCATTGCACACTGAGAGCCTTTGGTGCCTGTTCTGCACAGGCCAGGTTAATTCTGCAGAAAGCATCAGTAGCCTTGAAGCGTGGTGAAATGAAAAAAACAAGGAAAAAAAAATTTTAGTTTAGTGTTTATTTTAGTTCAGTTGAAGAGAAGACTGTTTCTTCTATGGAAGAGGAGTTTGTATCACTAACCAGTGATGAAGAAATTCAGAACAAAAAGCAAAATCATCTGACTGAAAAATAAATAAAAACCTGCAATTGTTCTACTGCACAGCTTGGGTAACTGTTGAATAGATAACATTTATACGTCTAACTTCACAAATTTTTTTTGTTGTTTTCTGTTTGTGACTATATTTCAGTGAGTTTCAAAATCAAGGAATTAAATATCATTAGCAATATTAAAATATTTTGTGAAAATAGAGTAGATTTATTTTAACAGTGCACCTCCTTGGTGCCAAATGTGGAACTAGGAAGTAGCAGTTATAATATAAATTGAAAACAGAAATATATTCATTTTCACTAGGGAAGAGCACTCTAGAATCAAGCAGCTTTATAAAAATGCATTAAGGATTTTCAACATCATGCTAAAAGCTGTAGGCTTAAATAGAAAACATTCATTAAAAATTTCTACAGAAAGCAATAGGTTACTATCCCATCTGCAGAAAAGTGTTTCATTTGCAAATTAATAAGCTCTTATAATAGCTACAGCTGATTGGATTTGTACATGAGTTCTATTGACTGTTTACTCTTAAACTCCAGAAAGTCTTCTAAAAGGATTTATTTCTTCTTTTAACAAATATGAATTTGGTATCATAGGACGACACAACAGGGGCTCTAGCCCGAGCTGAACAGAATTATGGCATGCTTCCAGCCTCCACCAAAATCCATGGAAGCTGGCTGATGGCAGATGCTCCATGGAGCTCAGAAGGATCTGGCCCACCCCTTCTTTAATGAAATGCTAAGCGAGTACCTTGGACGTGTCATTTTGAAATACCTGAAGTGATATGAAGGGGAAGACATTCGCTGAGCTATTTGCTGGTCACTGGGACAGAAATGACAAAGGATTCTGTCCATTAGTTTTTCAATACAGTGTTCAATAGCAGTAGGAAATTGATGGTGTAACAGTGGCATTGCATTGGGGAAACTTATGATGCGGACAATAGCACTTCCAATAAAAGGGCTTTTGATTTTCTGTGTGTCAAACTGTTTTAATATTAGGGCATTTCTAGGTCAATGAAGGGTTAATGTAGCACCATAAATCATATCCAAACAAGAGCCCTGTAACTGCCTCTGTCGAAGAACTATTCTGCTAAGGTCAAAAAAGCATTAAGAGAAGAAAAAGAAAAACACACACAAAAGTAGGTTGCAAATGCAATGCAGAGCCACATCTATTCCACTGCCCCAAAACTGACATTGACGCAGCATACTAAAGAGAGTGAATAATAGGTGAATTAGAAATTAATGATTCCTCTGCTATGTAAATGGCAATTAAAGGACATGCCATGCTGCAGGCTCTGTCCTAAAACTCCTCTCCATTTGTTTGGATTGAAGTTCATAGCATATGTAAATGCAGCAATGAGACCTGGTGTGTGACTACTGAAGCTAGAAATCTGGACGCAATTTCAACAGATATGTTCTTAAATTTATGTTTACAAGTTCACCTTTAGAACAGAATTAAAGGGGAGGAAAAAAGTGTGATATAGCTGATTTCTCGGTATGAGTAAATAATGGCTGCACAGAGTAACACATTATACCTTCAACACAGCAGAGTAGCAAAACTCAATAATTTACATTGATTATAATCCTACACATCAAAGTGTTACTTTAACAAAGCAACACCGTAGCTGCTATTTGTAAGTGCCTTCTGTCCTGAAAGGTGCTAGAAGGAACAGTTTCCTTTCATGATGTTCAAGTGTTACGTTTTCATCTCATAAAGCATCCTTTCATCTCCATTACGTGTAAGTGCAATTAATAAAATGACAAATTCAATAAAGAATAGAGGAGTTTTAGTAGAAGAATGTGTCTGTTGTTTTGTTCATGCTCTCAGTTTAATATGGCTACATCTATCACATAAGGTAAAGAGAAAAGGCTTTTGGAGCCAAAGAATCCTTTAGGGACGTTGTCAAACAGGGGAAGATCACAGTCCAATACTGTTTTACTACTGAACTAGCGAGATCTACTCGCAATAAAAATTCCAGTCCAGCTTTGGGAGTTACTGTACCTTGTAGTCAGCCTAAGAAAAGAATGATTCAGAACTGGGTAAACTTCGACACATTTGTCATTTAAAATCTGCAAATTCCTGCAATATTCTGTGCTAGCATCTGAAACAAATGGGCTTCTGGGAGGGAAAGCTGCATTGACAAACTCAGCAAAGAGCAATTTTCTGTCATTTAATGAAGGATGGAGGGAGGCCTTGATAAAGTACCCACTCATTACAAGTTTGTTTTTGTACGTGTGTCTGTGTGTGAGACAGAGAGAATGTGTGTGTGTTGATGAAAGGGTAATCTCACTAGTTCAATCTTCTCAGACAAGTTGGATTTGCTAAAAGCACTCTTTATTTTCTTGTAAATTCAGTTAGGCACAGTTTCACATACATAATATCTGCATGCTGACATTTTCTTTTTGATAAATGGTGCAAAATGTTTATCCCTGCTCATATGTTGTCTCTTTTTCTCTAAAATGTAAATTTTGATTGACCAAGTGTTTTTCCCTCTTTAGCATATATGAAATATTATAAAAATTGGGGGGAAATATTATAGTACCATACATAATGTATGTATGTAGTCTAACACTTGTGTATTATGGTCAGTTTTCTGAACCAGGTAAGTCTGTTCTGTGTATCATTCTAGGTAACCTCTGAAAATAAGACAATTACATGCTCTCATCCTCTGCCTAATAATGAAAGCAGAATAAGCAAACTTTCCATTACTGTCATGAATTCAGCTTGTTTAGTATACCTGTAGGAAGGCTGTGGCCTTAACTTGAAAGAAATTAGCAAAGCATGTATTAGGAAATACTTGTAAATTGAGTGGATGCACATTATCTCCTAGTAACTTGTAGTCTTTCAAAGACTTATTACAGCTTCAAGTCAGTGAAGCAACATTCATGAAGTTGAGGATCTGAAGCCATTGCAGACTGAAGGATTTGGTATTCAATAGGCTACAACTCAAAAATGTAATTCAATGTACTGCTGGCTGCTTTTATAATGAAACAGTTTTTATATTTTACCTTTACATATAATAAAGAACTGCATAAATAAAGGACAAATTAATTCAGAAGCTTCCCAGTTAAAACATAACTATTCAATTCCCTTTTTATTCTTTTGGGTGAGTATCATTCCTTGGGTTTGGAGTAAAACAATTAACTATTTGTGCAATCAAAATTAAAAGAGCATAGGTGTGAATGGAACCACGGCATATTTATCTCAAGCTCAGATTCTAAGGTATTTAATAAGCACCCCAAGGAACAAAACTAAGCATCCCTAGTTGAGGTCCTAATTTTGTTAAAGTCAATGAGACAAATCCACAGAAGGTGTATTTTCTCATGGAATTCAGTGAAAACTTCTATCAGCTGGAATCATAGTATACATACCATTTTTTCATACAGAGTGGTGACTAGATTTATCTTTGTTGTTTCAAGACACAAAAACACCATGGACAGTATATTTTTTCATAAACAAAAAGGCAATTTTTAAGGAACAATCATGGCTTTCCCATATTTGAAAAAAACCCACTAGAACAAACCAAAACAAAACTAAAAACATCATCAAAAACTCCCAAACCGAAAACATAAAATAAGACTGGTAACAGGAGAACAATGACTGTAATACTAAAATTTCCCAGCATTAAAATTAATAAAATTGTATCTGTATCAGAAAACTAAAATTTTTGGACAACTGCTTTGTTTCCTGTTAGTCTCTATAATTTTTTACATCTACACTTGTAATTATAAAGTCAAAACATGCATGTCAATTCTATATTTCACCTCTCCTCTATTTCCCTTTTTCTTCTCTAGCAATAGTGCAAAAGCATCTGAGTCATTTTATATAATGCTTGGTTGGCATTGTAAAACTGAGATATGAACAGTATTTCTCTCCCCACATATGGGAATTGATTACTAAATAATAATTTGTTTGATGCCTTAAAACATAGAACATCAAAACTTATTAAGAGAGTAAACATCTTGGTGTATGCCTGTTAGAATAATAACATTTCATATTAGTGTTCTAAAGCTGTATAGTACTTTATTATACAATCTGCAGTTTTATAACTACACTGCTATTTAAATATCTTAGCTAGCAAATTATTTCAAAAAATT
Organism: Camarhynchus parvulus; assembly: GCF_901933205.1. Classification (NCBI taxonomy): domain Eukaryota; kingdom Metazoa; phylum Chordata; class Aves; order Passeriformes; family Thraupidae; genus Camarhynchus; species Camarhynchus parvulus. The sequence goes on from NC_044572.1 coordinate 59,393,363, forward strand.
ATTGCAAGCATATGTCTCTGAATTTAAATGGTAAGCCTTATGAAGAGAAGATACCTTAGACACCTAGCTCAAGTGTTGTGCAAAACAAAATATTCTAAAGTCTTTAACATGTAGTCACTACAGTGTTTTCAGCCAGGAGCCAAACCCATGAGGTCCCAATACTTTTGAGATGAGCAAAATTAGTGGTTTTAAACCAAAGCAGCCCATGGGTTTGATACTGAAGCACTGCAGTAAATAAAGCACTCTAGCTGGTATCAATTCCCAAAACAGAGCCAGTGATACATTACACATTTTGGGTCTGATTCAGCAATTGCTTGTAATGCAGTCATAAATCTGCTTTTGCTGGACAGGGACATCAAACTTGCAACTACTTGCTATTTAAAGACATGTCTGATCCCTACTGAAATCTGGTCATTTCCTCCAAATTTTATGTTAATTGGACTTTTTTTTTTCCCTGCTGTACCTTTACCATACCTAAATGTGGATTATTTCTAGACCTTTTACCCTGAAATAGGATAACACATTCTAACTGGCATTTTAGTGTTTGGGCAAATGCTAGATTTCACACGACAGCTGCTGAGACTGAGAAAGCTTACTGAAAGTTTCAAGTGAACATAGAGATAGAGTGAGAAAAATAAATCAACCAAAACAAACCAAAACAAAAAAGAAAACCAACCAACAAATCAAAAAAAAAAAAAAAAAAACAAAACAAAACAAAAAAAGCCGAAACAAAATTTAAAAAAAGCCAAAACAAGTAAACAAATCAACAGCCAAAAAGGAAAAAAAAAAGAAAATAAAAAAAAAAATTAAAAAAAAATACCCCTACACCAAAAAGAAACTACCCACCATCTCAGACCTCAGTCCTCACATACCCTCATCTAATCAAGTCTACCTGGATAAAATTCACATTTACATGACTATCACCAGATTTTACACACAGTCTCATTTGGCTATTTGCACAGGATTGTTGCCTCAGTGGGCAGCCAGGATACATTCTAGGAAAACATTCTTGCTTTACACCCTCATTGAAGGCAGGATGGATCCCCATTACCTCTCTGAAGTACTGGGTGATGCTTTACTGAATGAGACAAGAGGCACTTGAAAATAAAGAGCAACCTCAGCTCAAAATGCACAATACTGAAAATAAAAAGTGAGCCTCTAAAGTTACCACTGCTTTCCAGAGTGCTGGTTAAAATAATGCTTTCCTGGAAGCACTCTGCTACACTTCTGAAAATATGTTTTTCCTGAGGGTTGTCCCCATTTTCTGAGTTGGAGCAATAAACCCAAAGTATTAATAACATAATTGTCTCAAGTATTCTAAAACTCATTAAATATGCTTAATGACAGAAAATCTTCAGCAGAGTCCTAACCTTTGGCAATCTTTCAATGAATCCTTGATTTCTGGTCTTTAACAGTGGCTGAATAATCATAACATAAATAGTGCATAGAAAAAAAGGATTTGTTTACATGGTCTTTTAAATGAAAGTACCTATTTTTAAAACATTATGTAGATATTGGCAGAGGTTGCTTTCAAGAGGTAGATTTTCAAGAGAATTAAACAGAAGCTAAACAGAATTCCTACGTATTTGTTCTGACAAGCCAAGGAGCTCGTCTTTTGTTTTAAGGGGTTTTTTTTGTTTCTCTACTTTTGTTGTTGCTGATCACTAATTAAATGACATTTTCTCTATAGACTATCCATGCTGGTGGGCACAGCTGCACAGGAGAATACTGTGTTAGCAGATGGATCCTCTATCCCAGTGGCAGCATTCTCAGTTCAGGATCACACGGACCATGAGTCTCGGTCTGTAAGTATCAATTCCATTTCAAATCTGGATCAGTCTGGCCGAAGATTAATGCAGTTTTAGTTAAATTTTTACTCACTATCCATATTTAATTAGATCATACAGGCACTGGGAAATGAAAAATAGTGAGATGTGTGGTCAAAGTCCCCTTCTTCCAGAAACCCTGAATCCCAGGGTTTTGGCTTTCCATCAGTGAGACAGAAAATATCATAAGACTTACGATTAAACTCAGTACAACTGCTTCTTTTCAGAACTTCAAATGTTATAAAACCAGTAAAATAATCTAGGGGACGTTTTTCTAGATCACTGAGCAAGGTCTCTTACATTAAAATACTCTAAACTGCTTTACAATGGTGTATATACCTGGAGAACAATTCTCAGGTTCCACCTTTTAAGATGTAAGCAGCAATGGAACAGAAAAACTGCCCAAACGCCTCACAAAGATGACAGATGTTTGGGTGATCTCCATATTATTTTTCTTTTGAACACTGCTTCAAAACAGTTTTTTTCTCTAAAGCTTACTTCCAAAAGCTCTTTCTCCATTTGAATGGGAAATCAGATTTGCAGAACTGAAAATAAAAATTACTGCTTCTGTGCTTGTATAAATACCAGCCTAATCAGAATACAGTATATTATTGGATTTTTAATTTTCTTTTGAAAAGACCAAGCTATGTTAAGCAGCCTTTAGCAAGCTGTCACAGATGAGACCAATAAGCACATCCTGACTTAACACACATCAGGGGTTGCCAAGGATACACTGTCAGGGGACTAGGGTCAGGAGTCAAACTGACCAATATTGAGTAAATTACATTGGTTCGAATGATTCCCCCTGAGCTAGTAATGATATGGCATGCACATAGTTTTGCTCTGCAGACTGATAAATACTGCATTTGAAGGCTAAACAAGGAACAAAGCATGGAAAAATGATTCTCTATAGACTGCCATAAACATTCATTCACATCACTCCGAGATTAAAAAATGCCATCATTGAAATTATCAGTATTCCTTTCCTGAAGAAATGCGACAAAAGGATTAAGGCATTTCACTACAAACAGCAAAACAAGCAATAAGATGAAATAACTGGAAAGGGCAACGTAGGCAAAAGGGAGCAAGTCACTTTTTATATTTTTCACCTTGTACAGTCCTTTATTGCTATGAAAAGCATTACAAAGTCTCTACTAAGTAGAACTGTTCATGACATCTTGCAATAGCACAATGATGTTCATTATTCCCCACATACTTAATAATATATCTTTCCAGTTGTGATTCACCTGAAAGAAATTGAAAAAGCTTAAAGTTGCTGTCTAATACCTGAATTCTACTAAAACAACTTATGATAAATTCACTGTGAAGCAAATGAACTACACTGAAGTAACTTGGGGCAAAGTCTATTGGCAACTGAAAGCACCAGTATAAGAAATATTTTGTTTCTGACCAGCCAAAATATCGTACAAGAGCCTTTCCTAAAATCTCTGAGTCCTGAAGAGAAACTATATTTTTAAGCTCAGCAAAGCTTAAATTTACATTTATAATGTAAGTTTGCAAATATGATACAGTTCAGAATTCTGAATCTTATTTTCTCATTTGCTTATATTCCCTTGTTGCTTTTATAAATCTGTGTAAATATGGCAAATAAGGATCAGGGAGAAATTTTTTACTTCTTTATTTTCATTCCTTTAGTCCACATTTTTCTTTCATTATCATAATTTCCATCCTTTTTACATGTGTTTGGTTTTTTTATATTATTAGGTGAATACATTTTTCAAGGCCAAATTTACTCTATTTTCCTTTTTAAGCTATTTCTTTCTTTCTCCATAATGTGTTTTCCCCTCCCTGATCCTTGCTACCAGGGAACACAGACAGCAAATCTTTTTTCCACCTTCCACATCCATGTTTCCAACTAACAAATTTAGTATCTTTCAAAAAAGGTACTTTATGTTCTGTCAACAATGCTTTAAAAATTGCTCAGGTCTTCTGTATGATGGTTTTTGTCACCAGTGGTTATATAATATTTGCATATACATGCACATATCATTGTTTGTTACCAAACACTCGGTACCATGTTGAGAACAGATTTCTCCATTAACCTCCTGTCAGAAAATAACATAACCTCTTTTTCTCACAAATGCAAGCTGTTTCAGATCCTGTCTCTCCTTTTCTGTCACTGTTTGGGTGCTGTGCTTTGAAGATAAACTTTACTGAAGAAATAGAGAAAAGCAGCTGCTGCTCTCAAGATTTACTCTGTTTGTGCTCATTGCTGTATAACAATAGTCACGAGCGCTCTGAGCAAAGCTCACTGAACAGCCACACAGCTACCCATCCCTCTCTGGTTTGATTTGTACCTCCATTAAGTATAGAAGGGAAAGAGTATGAGTTTCTACAGGAAAAGCAGGGCACCCTCAAGGAGGGGAGAGAAATGATGCGTCTGACTCTATGGAAATCAGAAGGCTAATTAATTACTTTATTATACTATATTATTCTATATTACATTACATTACATCTAAACTGAATCTGTACAAGCACTCAACTCAACTCAGCTGCACAGAATCTCGTGACTGTCAATTGACAGTCCCGACACACACACATGGATTCAATTGGTCAGTGAATCAAAACACTCACACCAGAATCCAACTAAGCAAATTCCTTTAGGTAAATAGTCTTCCACAATGCATTCCACTTGTGAACAACACAGGAGCAGTAAATGAGATAAGAATTGTTTTTTCTTTCTCGGGTTCAGAGAATGCGAATCCTAGAAATATCCTTGGGAACTTGTGCCTTGCTTTGCTCTGCGACGAGAAATGCGGCTACAAGTTTCCTCATGGATGGAGATAGACCTGGTCCATCCATTTTCCTCATGCAGGTGTGGTTTTGGCCTCAGTGGAACTTGCCAACCAATCTATCCACAACCCTTTTTGGGAAGAGGGAAAGAGCAGCAATGGAGGATTATTTGTTGTGGAGGAAAACCTATGGTTACACCAGATTAGACAAGACAGATCCCTGCAGTGAAAGAGCTGCAGAGAAGAGCCCACAGAGCCCACAGGCACTTAGAGACTGCTCAGGAGCTCCTATTAGACATGTATTTGGAAGTGCTCAAGGCCAGGTTGACTGGGGCCCTCAGCAGCCTGGTCTAGTGGAAGATGTCCCTGCGCATGGCAGAGCATTAGAGTTGGATGGTCTTTAAGGTCCCTTCTAAGCCAAGCCACTCTATAATTCTGTCAGCTACTCCACTCTTTTTGGTGCTGCCACCAGCAGACTGGAGAAGGTATTTTGTGCAGCAGTGCAGTGAGGTGCCACCTCTCTGCTGAGCAGAGGCTGCTCACACCTAGATCTGAGCAGGGGTGCAGTTTGTATGGCAGAAGAAAGCAATGGGTACTGCTTTTTGGCTGATGTGAAAGTCCAGAACTTGAGTTCTCTGTCTGTGCTAGGCAGATTTCCAGAGTGCACTTAAGTGTAATTCTTCATTAAGTCAATTCTTTCAAAAATAGACAAACCCTTTTCTAGGAAAATTCTATTCTCCTTGAATTGATGTTGTAAAGCCTGTCCCAAAATAAGAGCATAAAAGAAGATAATCATTACACATTCAATGATGGGAAGTTTGATGATGTGATGCAGCAAACTAGTTGCCATCTTCTGATGGCAACTGTACCTGTACACTACCTTCTGTAGGCAGTGAGATTATGGGGAAATAAATATGACACCAAATCCTACTTAATTAATTGTTTCACCACATTCAAAATTATCTTTGGTCCCTCTTCTGCTGGAACAGATGTGAAAGTGAGAAAATACATTGCTTAGGGAAGGGCACCTTATATTGCTTCAGGGGCTGAGCCCTGACTGATTATTTTAAGTACACTTGTCTTAGTCACATAAGCTCCACATCCTACACTGATTACATTGTAATTTCACTATTGATATCAATGGAGATGGTGACTTATGAGTGCAGTACTAAACATATTCCACAGCAAATAATGACTGAGATTATTAATAAATCACAGCTCCATTTATACAAAGATGGCTAATTCCTTATAAAACTCACTACTTAAACTACAATTAGTTTATTCATGCTTTGGCAGCAGAATATATTTTTCTAAGAATCCTGTTAAAGTCTTTGCTCAAGATTTTAAATTGTTGCAAACAACTCCCTTTGCACTTCCAAGCTTGCACCACTGTTCTTTTGGAATGCACAGCTCATTTTCCTGGATAATGATGCAGAGGTTTCATTTCTCAAAAAAAAGACAGGAGCAAAAGAAAGAAGACTGAAGGGAGCATTACAGAGTTGCTCTATTCACATCTTCAATTTGATGAGAGCATTGTTTTGCTAGAGGCACTATCTAGAAGTTAATTCAGTTAATTTGAAGGACCACAGTGAGCAAAAAGTTGCTGCTGATAGAAAAACACTGTAAAAATTATATGGTACATGTGGTGCATTAATATACTCTCTATGAATATACTAATTTCTTATCACCTACCCCTTCCAAAAAAAAAAAAATTGCCTAATCATGTTTCTGCTCATTTACTACAGAAATACCTGCACACCCATCAGTTTGATTTGTTCAATGCCCATGCAGCTCTATCTTTGATCAAGCAAGATCTAACTGGAATAACTAACCACTCCCTACTTTACAAAGTGAGAACAAAGCAAACATAAATCAAAATGGAGACCATTAATGGGTTTGCCTAAGTCAATTGAGACTGCAGGAAGATCAAAACAGAAATATGTTATCTTTCCAGCTTATCCTTTTCCTGGAATCTCTAAATCCATCTTCCATATTCCCACTTTCTCCATTAAAAAAATCAAAAAACAAAACAAACAAACAAACAAAAAACCAAAACCCACAAAGCAAAACAAAAAAAAACTCCAAAAAAACAACCAAAAAACCAACCAGACAAAAAAAAAAACCAAACAACAACAACAACAAAAAAAACCCACAAGTTATTTATCTAAATACCATATTTTTTAATATTTTTCCTGTTCAAATTTTATAAAAAAGTATGAAACATACTATTTTACAAAATTGATCCTTGCAACATAAAAAGTCAATGTTAGTTAATAAAGGACAGTATTTTCAAACTAGTGGAGTCAACTTAGGTAGCTTTGTTGGTTGTTTAAAAGCCCAATTTAAAAAAAAAATCATTCACTGTAAAGGAGAATTATATGTTTAACAGCTTCCTACTGTATTACCAAAACCAGCGGAATCTTCTAAAATCTCCCAATTTAAGGCCTCATTAACTTACGTAATAACTTGCATGGTGAAGTCACAATGCTGTAGTTAAAGGTCAACAGGCATTTAGCACAATTGTTTAAAAAACATTCTTTAAGAAACAGCACTCTCCACTACATGGTTAGAGCTAACTTGGGTGTTGGACTCAAAGTTGATAAGCAAACTAATTTTTATATATGAAATTACTATCTGAAATTATGCACATTTGAATTTCAGATAATATTGTCTTGGATTTTACAAGTAAATTGAGGAGTTTATGTTAAAATACCTTAAAAACACATCTTTCCAAAGTATACAGCAGTCACTTTTTCTTCAGAGGGATAGAATCATTAAAGTACAGACTTATCAAAATTCATGCATACAAAAGATTTTTAAATTGCCAATCATTTTGCCCATTAATTTTGTAAGAAAGTTTCATCTTTTGAGACATTGGCTGGGTCAAATGAAAATGGGCATGGGGAACTTTGCAGGGGGAAAGACATTCTATATGAGAAAAGAAATAGCAAAGGAAAAAAGGAACAAGATGCTGTGGATACGTAAAAGGCAGGTTGGGTGAAGAAACCTGGGTTCATGTCTCTCATTTGTCTCTCTGCTTTTTATCATTGCTCTGGCAATAAAACAGAAGTAAAAACAATTTATCTGGCTGATATGCTTTTGTTTCTTAGGATAATCCAGAGAGGAACAGGACAGACAGAACCTCAGTGGTTATTGAGGCAACAATGTCAACCATTTTGTATGTTCAAAATATCATTTTTGTGGATAAATTAACTTAATGAAGAAAGAAGATTAATATTTCCTCTTAAATGTGACTTGTGAAACCATTTCAAAAATGCCATGTCCAGACTGGTTTCCCCAGTTTATGAGAGACAGTGGTGCATAATAATTGCAATGTACATTCACTCTGACTAGGACAAGGAAGGCACTATTCAACCTAGATCTCTAGTGCAAATATTTTTAGCCTGGAATAAAGACTGAATAATCAAAACCCTTCATGAATCTATACATTTCCAGAAATTACCTATCAAATAATTTCTAAGCATGAAGAAAATGAATGATTTAGCAAGTAAATAATTTCCTATTTATTGTCAGATATCCTGAACTGGCCTCTTTAAAATTAAAAAGAGAAGATCTTAAAGTTGTGAGAGCATAAATTAAAAAAAAATTATTATTATTTATGAGAAGAATAATTTGAAAAACAAAAGTCAACCTATTTTTTAAAAATTCTTCTGAAAAAAATTGATAATAAATCTAATAATCCTAATCAATTATTTCTGCTAAAATTTAATTATAGCAGTATTTCTGGAAAATCATATTATAACCACCAGATTTAGTAATATCTAGACTGTAACACACTTGATGTTGTCATGTAACATTATGGTTTTTATATATATGTTACATATATTTTATATTCATATTTGTATATCCTAAATACTCAGTTCTGCATTCTGTTGTAAGCATATCCCATGAGACTGTTGGAATGTAGTGAGGGATGGCTACACATTAGGAAGACATTGGGTGGGTCTGTGTTAATGTTTTCATTTGGCAGGGCACTTTTTTGAACTTAATCTCTTGACTGCCTTTGTTACTGTGCTTGGTTGGCGTAATGGGGTAGTTAAAAATGTGTGACTGGGTTCTTTTCTGATGGAATTCAAGTAAACTATATTTAGTGTTCTCCAACTGCTGATGCGGTTTCAGTCCACATGATAAGATTAAAACTAATCATCAAAACAGGAATGAATTTTGGGTCTTCACTGGCATTTGCTTTTTCCAACACACAGATTCACCTCTCTTTGCACTGATTACTGTAGAGACAACTTTAAAGATGTGGAAACTACTGCAAGTTTCCTCCCCTCATCCTGCTTTGCAATGTGTGTATGGGTGTATGGACCAAACTGCCCTTGTTTGGTCTTCAAATGCATCACACTTGAGCCCTCATATGATATCTCTACCTGTGTTAGGTGTTTGTCTGTTTCCACATAGATTTTTAAGTTACTATGATTTTTCTTATTGGAATGATGAACTTAAAATTTCAATTAAAGAAGATGTGTAACTATTTACTTTTCTATACAGAATCATTCAGAGAACAGTCATTCAATAAAAGGCTGTGAACATGGACCCTATCCTGTTGCAGGCAGTAAATCGCCTTAAGAGAACAGAGAGGGGGCCTTTGTGAAGGAAGAAACAGAAAAAAAGATGCTACCAGTTTCTACAGGAAATGTTAACTTCCCTACCATGGGAAGTTATGGGTTATCCATAATCTCACCTTAATTGCTCTGTTAATGAAACATAATATTTTGTCTGGGTCAAGGCAGGCTAGCATCTCTGCTGTGATGCTGAGACTGAAATTTCATGTGCCAAAAGCAAGCCCAGGAAACATTTCCAGCATTGATAGATGCAGAGTTGGGTGTGCCAAAAACACCTACACACTACTTGGTCAGACATATTTATAGTAATTCTGCAAAACAGCCTAGTGCAGACTAGATCTGATTCTAAACTGCATCACTATGGCTTGGATTTAATGCGTTATTCCAGGAAAGCACTTAAGCAGATTCTCATGGCTGACTTACATTAATGAGACTTAATTACATGCATAATATACGTGCTGTAATGCTTTCTCAGAGAACGCTTCATATGACAATGATGGCATTTTAGTCCCTTACTTTTCCCAGAATGTTCAAAACTCCCAGTGTTTGATATCTATAATTCCCTTGCAGTATTCTTCCATTTTTTTAGGTTTTTTTAGTAGCTACCCTTGATTATTATCTTTTATGAGCCCTGAGTGTTTTGATATGTTATGACTGACTCACATAAGCTTATTGTATATGTTCTCTTAGACTTATAAATGCTCTTGTTTCAGGATTTCAGCAGAAGTTAGATTATAGAGTTATAAAAATAAACCAGATAACATTTAATTCACTGTATATAAATAGTATTCCATTCTGAATTGAAACAAAAGCCGTGAAAGCCAGACAGAGCAAACTAACCTACCGTGCTTTACATTTTCATTATTATGGAGACATCCTGATCAGAGTAATTTACAAGATTATGAGAGTCTGCATAAAACACTTTAAAAATATCTATAGTCTGTAAGATTCAGTTCACCCTGAGAGTTAATGCCCCTTTTTTCCACAGTTGAAGGCAACCTATTCATGTTACTTCAGAAGGGGCATTTTTTGTGATCTTAAAAAAAGCCCAAAAAGCAAACCAAACCCAAACGAAACATTCTGGCAAGAAAAAGAATTTAAATATATCATATGGTTAAAGTAGCTTTTGTCAGTTGTGAAATATGTTTTTATGCCTTTGTTTATGTAATGACTTTGTGTTGTGGGGTTTTTCAGGTATCATTTGCTTTTTATATACAGATACAGCTTCTTGCTAAACTGGAAGGAATCTTTGTAGTCTTGCATATAATGCCTCTGCTTTTTCACCTCACAGCTGGACAAGCTATTAATTTCTTGAGTAAAAGGGACATTACAGATGCTTGGCAGAGAGACATCTCGGCAGCAGGCAAAAAACGAATACTTGCCTAAAAAAGTGTCAAAATGTGGATGTGCCTCCAATAATTTAAAAAATAGAAGGTGATAAGTTGAAAATGTCAGGTAATTGGCAGACAGATAGAAAGTTAAACTGTGTCCTCAGTGAAGAAAATTAACCAGCAGCTGCCAGCAGAGGCCCCAAGGTCATCTGAATGTCAGAACCAAGTAAGGGCCAATCATTCAGAAGGGGTTCGCTGCTGATATTTGCCCTCCCTGGTCATTTTCAGATCTCCCAGGAACTGCCCTGAACTACTGCCAACATGTGTTCATTTCTAAAAATTACATAGATTGTGATTTATTACCCATCACGCTACAAAAATCCATTGTGAATTAAATCAGCCCTTTGTTTAAATTGCTCCTCTGCAATACGTATCATATCATCATAAATGACATTGAAGTTATAATCTACAGTAGTCTGCTTCAGCCACTGATAAGGCTCCACCAAGGGACGATCAATACTTACTATTCATTTTTGAAATTATCTTCACATTGATCCCTGAACAAGCGCCAGCAACACAGAGGCACAGTGGCTTTAATACAATAATTATATAAAGGTTTACAGGCTCATCCTCCCAGCCAATAAAAGCTGTCAGCTGGCAGGGACAGTTACAATCCCATAATCCATCAAAATGCTGTTCTCTGACCTATGGGCTTCTGGGCTTTCAGCAAACCTCGATAAACATGCTTATAGAGGAGAGAATAGCAACAAACACGAGCAAGCCAAAGCTCCAGATTCATATTACCGATTACAAAAACATATCTCTTACAGCACATCACCCCTTTCATCAGTGCAACAGAGAAGTGCATTTTTATTGGAATTCATCCGGGAGTGAGTGACCAGATGCATGTGTTTATTCCCGCACAAATTCCGTCTCTCCTTTTCAGCGGGTGACTTTGGATCATGTTGTAGACCCTAATGAAGTAAGCTCATGGTACTAGTCTGAGATATGGCTAATTTAGCCAGGAATAGCTAAGCACTCTACACACAGGAAAACAAGACTACTAGAAGTCTGAAAGTAAAATACTTAGAGGCTAAGTATAAAAGGAAGCTACCATCCAGGGGCAGAGCAAAATCCGGATTAAGTGGATTGTGAATGACACTGTAGCATTCAGCCAAGATGCCAAGCTATCTTATTTTGTATGTGTGAATTTGTATTTCCACACAGATGGGGCTAAACAAATCAGTTTATTTATTAGTTGAGCTACACAAGTTCAAATTTTGCATATCAATTGAAGCTGCATAAAAGAGGGGAGCAGTTATCTAATAAGCAAAGAGTTTGGTGAAACTAAAGATTTGCTCCAGCTGCATTCTTTCTGATTCCAGAATTTAAGAGGAAAAAGAAAAAAAAAAGGATAACATGGTTTTGAGGCAGAAAGTTTGAGGAAAAAGAAGGCAGAGAAGAAAATTGAAGATATGGAACAAATAAATAAACAAGAAGAAAAGAGAAAAAAAGAGAGAGTGCAAGAATAAAAAGAAAAAAAGAGAGAGTGCAAATAACATGAACTGGCACAGTACTGGAATACTTAATAATGTATAACATCAACACTGCTTCTTGTGTTATTGTCTGCCATATCATTTATACCCCTCCTCCTTTACTGATCCCATTGTCAACTTCACAGTATTATCATGTACACGAGAAACACGGAACGTGGCTAGAATTAGCAGGCACAATTTACATTTCGAGTTCATCCTTTAAATGCCTTATTTGACTTACAAGAATACTGATGAACAGCTCTTTCTTTATTTTTTGCCATCCAATATTATGTCAATTTAAAAAAATTAAAAACCCAAATAAAAAAAAAAAAAACCAACAAACTAAAAAACCCCAAACACCTTCCAATGGTATATCTCTAATATTTGATCAGGGGAAAAGGAAAACTGGATTTTCAAGTTTCACTGCATTATGTGGAGTTCCTTTAGGAAAGAGGTACAATTTCTAGAGAATATTTCCTAGTTACTTCTGCAGTTTAAGATCTTTTGGTTTGTTCCCAGACAATACAGAAGACACTCCACTGTGGTGTGATTTGCCTTAACTCCAATGTTTAATTGTGACAAGTGATATTTGCCAACTAAAAACCTTGCCTGTGACTTGAATTTCAAAACTTTAGAGTAGACTTTAAATGCTTCTAATGTCAATGAAATAGAGGCATAAATCTGACAAAAGATGAAGGTAAGTAAAACATAAGAATGAACATTGTAGAATTTTAAATTCCTTAAATTAGACCACAGTGTTTGCATTAGTTATTTGATAAAGAAAATTCTTTCTTAGAACGGTTATCTTTTTCATTTTAGGTTTTGGTTTTGATTTGGGAGGTTTTTTTGACCAGTGTTAAATGGATTTTTTTCCCTACCAATCGAAATTATTGCCCCTTAGTGTGAAATACAATTTAAGTCACCATTTTCTTCTAATTGTTTCAAATACTAATATATGTGTGTGTTTAAATTGTACAAAAAGTCTTTCCCCACTGATAGCAGCAAAAGATGGAACAGCTGCCACCCATCAACATGCAACAGTAACCAACGTAATGTTATGCAATAAAAACAGATCTCTTCACAGTAAAAAAGTGTGCAGTGGCCTTTGTGAGGTCGAGTGTGTTGCCCTGATTCTCTAACAACTTTCATTTACTCAGACTTTGATGGTCTATTGATAGCTACTTGTTTTCCCTTCTGTTCTTTTAGACATGCAAAGGAAAATAGTATTTTCCTATCTGATCTTGGAGAGTACATCAGCTTGTTCTTATAAGCACAAAGCATCTTGTATCTTTAGAAAAAAAGTAGTTCCCATATGGAATAACGACTCTAAAATACCAAGATAATTGTACCCAAATGACTACAGCAATATCTGTAGCCTTAACTGTCAAATAACACTTGGGTCTTAAAGTTAATATGGGTTAAATCTTGTACAGGATTGCCTGTACTTGCCAAATTACTCCCCCAAAGAAATGTCTGTGATCTCACATTAGTCATATACCTCAGATGACATCTGGATCACCCTATTCCTTCCAATGAATTTGCACAGGTAAGACTGATTAGCAATCTAATTGAGAATTAATAAACACTCCGGTTAATGACAGTTATAGAATTCCCATTGCCCCTTATTGATTGCAGGGGCTTTGCAGATGGCCGTAAACTGTAAAATAAACCCTCTATAACTACTCAGAAACATCCCCCCATGAAGCCCCACACATTTAAAAAAAGTAGCATACAACATATGAAGAAAATACAGAAAACTACTTCTGCACTAATATAAATTAATTCTAAGTCATACATAGCTTTGGTCCCAGGACTGGACTTCCTCTGCTATCAACAACCTCCTCTCATTTCTCTGGCACCTCAACATGCATGCTGGAGTTAAAGACCTACATTAAGCAATCCCTACCAATGCCGGATTCTTTCCCACAGCGCATGTAGGCAATAACATGCCTAAAGAAGGACAAATTATAAAATCAAACCACCATAATTTGAGATTTGTCATCCAGTTATGTGAAAAGACTGGAGTAATTTGCCAACATAAAGACGGTCTCATACAGTGTATTGTCGACAGCTAGTATTGTAATGATAATGAAGCAATCTCTGTAGAACTGACACAGATGCATAAAGTGGTTTTTGAATCTGATATTAGCAACAGACACTCAAAACAAAATTGAAGTATTCTTATACATTTAAAGGATTAATATAAATAGGTCTTTATGAATACAAATGCTTGAAGTATCAACTACAGGAGCAACATTTAAAATGAGAGTAAAACTTTGCTTTTGGCTAAATCTTCTTCCGACAGAAGGATTTTGTATGAAATTTGAGAATCTCAAAACATCTTGGCACTCTGAGGTTATAGCATGATGGCACTATGCTGACATTTTGAACTATTATATCTCAACATGGTGTAAAACAATGCAAAGTTTATGCAAGAAAGAGACATTTAAAGAAGGGTCAGCTAAAAAAATTAAGTCAAACTAGATATACTGAAGCAGACACATCTGTGGTTTAACCCCATCAGTATCCTTAGATTATTTGTTTTGTGACAAATGGGAGATAAATCCATATCTTAATAGACTTTTCAAGCAATATTGATCTATAAGAACAAACATAGCAGTAATAAAAAATTAGATTTATCTTTGGCTTAATAAATAGTATAACAGCTCATAGTTTGTGGTACAATTTCTAAAATAGATGCATATACAAAAGTTATTCTCTAATACATCCTTGAGATAAAGGAAAAAATCATTGATAAATGAAAAAATCATAGTGAATGTTTTCAAGTTACAGATCCTAAGTAGCCAGCAATCATATTGCCATACAGAATTGTGAATCCCTTCTGTTACCATATTATTTCCTAAAACAAACAATTGCATTTTATATTTAGAGAAAAAAAGAAAAATCAGAAAATTATTTCACCATTAACAGAGCCATCATAGCAGGTAGATGAGGAAGCTGGAAGTTCAAGGGAAAACAGAATTGTCTAGAGGCAATTTTTAGTGTAAAGAAGAGGGAACTGTCAAAGCCCTGACATTAAAGTTACAAGAGAGAAAAGTAAAGATGCGCAGAGGAGAAAGAATTATTCTGTCAGAGATAGCAGAATGATCAAGAAAAATAAATTAGGTCTTCCATAATGCAGATAAACAGGAGTGGCTCTTGTAAAGGGAATATTCTGCCTTCTGTTAAGTGAAAGCCATGTTTTAATGTTTTGCAAAAGAGTTTAAGAAAAAGTTAGTAGTTAGTAGCAGAGTGTTATTTGCTTATGGAAGGTCATTAGAAATCAATAATTGAGAAAAAGGCAAGACACAGGTGAGGTTAGGAATATGATTTTATAAATCTAACAAATACTAGTCTTTTATTTTGCTTTTACTTAGCAATCAAGAAAGATGAGAATGTTGCACTGAGAAAAGAAATTTGGTGAATAATTAAAAGATAAGATCAGATCACCAAGAAATTAAAATATAAGAGTAATTCATGAAAAGGAAATATATATTTGCCCTTGTACCACTGATTTCATGATGAAGGGAGAAAGAGATGGCAGAAAAATGAAACAAAAAAGAAGGGAGGGCTGATAGGTTCAGGTGTTAAGCTGTGGTCTTCGAAAATAGCCAACAGTTATGAATTAGCAATAAATAATATAGAGATTTAAGGAAGGGGGAAAAAATAAAAATCATCACATTTGCAAGCAAAATGGTAATTTTAGAGTGATCCAAAGCATAAAAAGAGAAAATAGGTTGCAGAAACCTGTAATGAAATTACAGTACCGTACATGGGTTCCACTATTCCCTTTGAGGAATTGCAGCTGGATCTCAGTGACATGACATTGCAGAGCTGGCCAGGCAAGAGATCATCGCGCTTTCCAGAGGGTTTCTGTCTTTCCCAGTCTGAGGGCTGATGTGCTGGAAAAATTGCTAACCCATGGAGTAGGACCTGGGGGTCCTGGTGCACAACAAGCTGTCCATGAGCCAGCAGTGCCCTGGTGGCCAAAAAAGCCAAAGGGACCCTGGGGTGCATTAGGAAGAGCAGTGCCAGCAGGCCAAGGGAAGCCATCCTGCCCCCCTGCTCAGCCCTGGTGAGCACACCTGGAGTGCTGTGTCCAGTTCTGGGCTCCTCAGGACAAGAAAGACATGGAGCTCCTGGGGGACTGGAGCATCTCTCTTACAAGGACAGGCTGAGAGAGTTGGACCTGTTCAACCTTGAGAAGAGAGGATTGAGAGAGGAACTCATCAATGTCTATAAATATGCAGAGGGAGGTTGTCAAGGAGCTGGATCCAGGCCTTTCTTGGTGGCGCCAAACAATTTGAGAAGAAACAATGGGCAGAAACTTGTGTACAGGAAGTTCCACCAGACATGAGCAAGAACTCCTCCTTTACTGTGTGGGTGACAGGCACTGGAAGAGATTTCCTAGAGAGGTTATGGAGTCTTCCTCACTGGAGGTATTCCAGGCCTGTCTGGATGCAATTCTGTCTACTGTGCTCTAGGAAGATCCTGCATGAGCAGGAAGGCTGGACCACATAACCTGCTGTGATCCCTTTCAACCTGACCCATTCTGTGATTCTTTAAAACCATGCAAACAAAGTATTCATCCAGGATCCTCTTAGAGTGACTACGAAATGATGCAAATCTGTAAGAGAGACTAGGGAGAAAACTGACCTTCCCATATTAACAGACCAGGAGATACATGATCACTTATAAAGGCAAAATCCATGTTTCATTCAGGGGCAATCCATAGAGGATTAATCAATGAGAGATTTTTATTTAGGAGGAAATAGTAGAAATGCAGGTGGAGGGAGCAGAATATGTTTTTCTCCTGTTTAAGGGTGTCAAGCTGTGTTTTCATATATTTACCCTCTACTCAATTACTTAATCCCATACTCTGTGCATGTATAATAAGAGACAAAAATATACATTGAAAGTCCTAATTAGGAAAGATATTTTGGTAGATATATTAAGAAAAATACAGTCTTTACTCCCAACTGGCATCTATTGTATTGGATTTTTAGATCTTTAAGGGTCGTATTTACCTTGTACTCATTAAACATATGTATATATACACAGAAAACTTTGGTTAAAAAATTATTGATTAGTTCTTGCAGATGAGTCTGTTTCAGATCTGATAGTAACTGGTGAGTGATCTCCCTGTTTTAATCTTGACCCAAGAATTTTTCCATTTTGCTTTCCCCTCACATCTTGGTGAGGAGGGACAGAGGCAGAGCAGCTGGGTGGAGCAATGGGCAGGTGACCAAGATCAAGACCATAGGGAGACAGTGAGTCTACCTATGATGCTGGCATCACAGACTGCGTATAACTCAGAAAATTATGTTGGTTTATGGTGGTAAAGAAAATATCCTGTTATTCAACATTAAGCAAGTCTCACTAACAAAAATTATAATAGCTGCTTCCCTATATATTTGAGCTGGGGAAAATCAGGCAGACAGAACAACTAGGTTTCTTTGGCTTCTTCTTGTATAAAGAAGCTGAATTCTATTCAAATAAAATTAAACTCAACAGTACTGAAAGTTCCTTATCTACTGTGATCAAAATCTGGCAAAGATAGTGTAACATGCCATTATCAAGGTTTGGCTGAGCCAGTTTATTGCATTCCTACCAAAGAGATGTTCCACAAAAGCTGTGTTTTCAGTAGAAAAGGGTTGGTACCAGATAGCTCTATTTATGAGATGAAAGGGTACAGAAGGGTTTCAAGAATTAGATTGTTGAGCTTCCAAGGTGAGAAATCAAAGTTTTCCAGGAAAGGCTGCAGATGTGAATATGGATTCATTAAACTGAATATGTACATCTACCTTTGAATTGGGGTCTTTGTCTAAAATACGTTTGTTGCTGAAAGTCTCCTTAGAAGAGCAGCCTAAAAAGTAGCAATCGCCTGAAGGCCACATTAAAAACACCTCTCTGAATCACTGAAGAATTTTGTCCTAGGGACTGCTTGTAGAAGTTTAGCACCAATGCTGTTTTCTGGATTTGAATCAAGTAAAAGGAGTATGTCTCAGATGCCTGTCTTTGCAGCACTATATTCTCAGCTACATTCAAGAAATTCTGTTTATAAATATCAATCACAATCATTTTTTATTGTCATTATTACAGTTCTGACACCTGATTAAATATGCAAGTCCATATTAAACATTTGAGAAACAAAAACACTGCTCTCTTTTGCAGTGTCAAAAGCATACTGAGTGTGTGACCTACTATAAACAAAATATTTATGTGAACTCCAGACTTGCTTTAAAAAAAGTCTGGCTTAGAGAGATGCAATGTTGTCCAAATCTAGAAAAATGTTACACCAGATCAAATACTAAAATGCTGAGCTAATACTTTAAATACCCATATAGCAGAATAATATTCAAATAATTCCATCTGCTAAAGGACACGTTTTGTCAGCATCTAGTATCCCTATGAACAGGATGTGGAATGAGAAGAATACTTATTTAGAATCACTTATTGCTGTAGAAATGATATGGTTGCTAAAATAAGAATAAACTACAAAAATTCCTGAGTACTTCATAGCTTAACAATTTTCCTTACAGTTATACAAACTGAAATTCATTCTCTTCAGCATCTGAAGATCTTTTTTTTTTTTTTGTAGTTCTAGACTAATTGAAACTAAAGTAGGTTTCATAAAAGGATAATACTAACCCTTAGCAGTTTAGTAACACCAATGTTTCTGTTTAACATTATGTAAATTATGGGTAATTGTCACAAAGTATGGTTTACATACAGCCAGTATTAGAGGGAGAACAGTTGTGCCTTGTCCTTATGTAACATGCTTAAGTTAAAAATATTTGGAATAAATGAGGGCTTTGTGGACAGGATGTTTGGCTATGAAGTACTAGTGAAATGACTGTGTAAAGTTCCTGTAGGAAGCTCTTTCTAGGGTCAAAAATGTGATTATTTTCCCTATCCATCCTTTTAAAAGCCATTTCTAGGGTATCATTAAATTCATTTCCCAACAGTATTTTTAATCCTGTTTTAACCTGACCTTTTTTTGATATCTATAACAAAAGCCACAAATTACTTGCAGAATGTTATATAATAAATTGATTATGGAAAACCTTAAAACTGTATCCAGTTTGTTGGTGTATCCATAACTTTATCCATGACTAACATGTGAATTAGAAAGGAAAAAAAAAAGTGAATGTAGAGATACACAAACTATAGAATGCACTTTCTGGTATTGGACCCTTGCCCTTTGCAGCCTTCAATAGTATTCTCTACAGCACCAGTGTCATGTCAGCCAACCAAAAATAAACATTGATCAAACTGCTAAGAGATGAAAACATCAAGTGAAAATTACTAATAAGTAAAGGTTATCTTAAGTGAAATAATAGGTCTCTATTCTAAATGAAAATTCTTTTATAGTGTGTACAGTGCAGAGTTTTATGCAATATGACTACAATGCAGAAGTAAGGACCTTTTTCTTTGCCAGTTAGGATGTAAAGCAACGTGAAGAAAAATTATTTGGATGGGATTTTAGCAGTCATAGTAACACACATGAAGACAAACACATCAATTGTAAGTCTTTGGATTACAGATTTCAAACAATAGAGGGCTCCTTCCCAGAAACTGCATTTCTGAGTACACACAGACATCCCTCACTAATTTGTTGTCTCAGCCATGTAGAGGAGGCTCAGTGTATGCTACTAGGTCATTATAACATTAGATAATATCACATATAAATGTTAAATGACAGTCACATAAGGACATATATGAAATACTAAGGATTCTCTAGAAACTTTCTCTTGTATTTTTATTTAATTGCTTTCGACTTGTAACAATGGGAAAGTACTGGGCTGTGGAAGAACAGCACTTGCCTGAACAACAGACGATGTATCTATTATCTCACTTCCATGAAGGTCATCGACCTATGACAGTTGGAGTAGCAGAAACATTAGAAATCATGTGCAATTTAATCTTTACACAAATAAAGGAAAAGTATCACAATGCCTGAATAATGAAGAGTCTCTCAGAGAAAAAGAAAAGTCTGTCCCTGAGGATAGTCTTCATTTTCTTTCCTGAACTGTTCCAATGCGTTCACACTATGAGATTCACTCACTGTGCTGACACACGTATTAATAGTATTTTGGCTGGAAGAGTGTAGATGTTCTAAAGTGATTGCAAAGTGCATCTGTGACTCAGTTCTCCTTTCATTCATTCATTACTTCTTCATGTCAATTCTGGGAGACTATTGTTCACCAAGAAACTGTCATCAGGATTGAAATTAACTGTTTTTTCTCCTACTTCAGGCAAGAGAGTCTTTATGTTCCCTGCTTTGCAGAACATGCTATCTTATCTTTTACAAGGTTGGTGATGAAAATATTACATCAGTTTCATTTGAAAATAAACAAACATCAGGAAAATGTGGAGGAGCAGACATAACAAAAGAGGATAACCCATAAAAAGCATTTTTAGGTTGTCAGTCTGTATTACATTTCTGATAATTTCAAAATCAAGCAAAAAAAACCCAAAGCACTTCCAATTGCAGTTCCCAGTAAGCTAATAGCTAATGAAAGATTACAATACAAGTTTATTTTCTATATTCTTAAGATGAAACCTTTATATCTTCAAGAAAGGAAAGAGCAAAAGATAATCAAGAATCAGAAGAGATCAGTCATTTCATCTTGTTATTAACTGAAAATAAAGGGTATAAAAAAATATTCCCAAAAATGAAGAAATGAAGAGCTGTTATTGACAAGCTGAAAATTACTTGAATCTTCTATTAGTCTGTCTTTAAGAATGGTAAGAATGGTATTAGAAGATGATGATGAAGGCTTTTTTTTTTTTTAATTTATTTTATTTTAAATACCAGTCTGCAGGTTTTGGAATAATGTGGGAATGACTAACTTCCTTTCAGAATTATTATTTTATTTTTCATTGGACTTTTCTTCTTCTTTATGTGGCTTAACTTTAGTGCCATATGCAAAAAGAATTAGAATAATATGAACTTTTTTAAAATATGTCGTCTACCATTTAAAAGGGGAAAAATATTTCAAAATTCTATTTGTAATTAAAATGCTGACAGGAACTCAACATTTGGAAATTTTTCAGGCTGATGAAATCAGAAGGTATCATGTAGGTTTTTAACATTTAAATTCAACATTAAAAAAAGTCAAAATGAAGCATTTCAAAACAGCCAGAGTAATCATAATTTCTATTTACAGCTGAGTCAGTGTATTTTACGGCAGTACTGTTATTTCAGAAAAGCAGCAGCACAACAAGTATTTAAGAAAATTACTATTTTTCAAAATATTAGTAGAAAAATTATATCTCCTTCCACAGTTTATTAGACTTCTAAATTTGAGAGAATTCTGAGTGGTCTCCCACAAGCACTTTCATTGATGTTCTATGTCTGAATGCTTGGAGAACAACCAGTTTCATTGATCCAAATTAAGGTATATTAATTTTATACTTAGCGAAAGACATGAAGAATTAATTCTTTTTTATTCTCATCACTGTGGAATCAAGTTTTGATATAAAAAGGAAAAAGAGGGAAACTGACTATTCATTTAAAAAATGATAGCAGTGTTTAGAAAGGTTCTAGGTTTTGCCTGAAGTATCCTTGAACATGCTTTTAAGCGCAAGTATATATGCACTACCTGAAATAGGTACATCCTTTTACAGAGATGTCTGTCTCCATCAACATACTAGGTCAGGGAATTATTATAATTTACAGGCTTGGCTAATTGTAATGGTACAACTGAAGCAGGAAAGAGTTGCATTAAAAAAAAAAATCAAAAGCTTCATTTGTTCTTCCAAGATAACAAAAATTTCCTCATTTATTTCCAAATAAAATATCATGGATAAAATTATGGTTGCCACTGCATTAATCCAGGAAGAAAGACTGAGTTTAGAGAATTTATTCTCCTGCAGACATACAGCTTTGACATGCAGAGCCCATGGCTCTGTTCACATTCTGCTGAAGAAGCTGGAGGCAGCAGCAGAAGTGCCTTCCTTCTCCTTTGTGCCTGCCTTTGCCAACAGGAAGTTACACCACAGAAAGAGCTTTGCTTAAATCTTTACTCTGCAGACAGCCAGTGCCACAAATGAGGGCACAAGGACAATGTTTTAAAAAAGCCTCACCCCACAGATTTCAATTACATCTGCAGTCCTGGAATTTCTGGAGGACAGACAAAATGCTTGTATTAGCTACACAATCAATTTACTTTTCACACACATGTTGTTTACCCTCTAAAGAAAGAGGAGTACTTTTTTTTTCCTTTCAGATGTATATTTGTATAGGCAAACATCCTAATCTCTTTAGCTTTCTTTGGAAAAAAAGGTGCATACCTCAGTTTTCCCGGCAACTCTACTGCAGGGAACACAGCTTGATCATGTAAACTAAAAGAGAAAACTAACATCAGATCAAATATGCATAGCCCAAAATTTAGAGATTAAAATATTTCATTGGATAAAAAAGTAATTTTTGAGGTGCACTATTTTGCTTTCCTAAAGAAAACACCCCTGGTTTTGTGGCCTGCAAGAAAAAGAAATGTATTATAAATAAGGATGGAATATAAAGAATGTTATGGCTCTGACAGCAATACGGCAGACTGATGTGCTTGCCATTCTTAATAGAAATATCAAGAACATAACAGCCAAGCCTGCTCTAAATCTATAACTATGCATGTTGTCTTATTGCTTTGGCTTCATGACCTTGTCTCTCCTTGACACATCTCAACACTCAAATCAATGATGATAGACATCAGGGTCTTGTGCATTCTCCTGGGATCACACATTTTATGTCATATTTTTGATTACCTAATTACAACTTAGTCTTATATTAAAAAAATAAGGATATTAGCTTTTCTATTTCTTCATTTTCATATTTTGATCGCCTGTGATACATGTTGCATATCTGCCTCTTTATCAGCCATACTTCTACAAATTTTGAGGCAGACTCTAATGAGGATATTTTTAATTTCATTTTCAACAATTTTTCCCCAAAATTCCATTTGTGTCAATTCACCCATTTATAGAAAGTGAGACAGTTTGCAATTTAGGTGTAGAAAGAGATCTGTTGCAGCTGTGGATTGCCAGTATGGTCATCCAAATTAAGGACCTAAAATATACAAAAAGAAGAAAACAGCTTTCATTCCAACTTAGCTTTGTAATTTTCCTGAGTGTTTTAGATATTTCTATGATTTGCTTTCTAATACCTACATAGGTTTGTTATTTATTTACTGTCCAATATGAAGACTCCTTTACAAAATACTACAGAGATATCAAGTAGACTAACTAGTACTAAATGCAGATGCCTAGGCTAACAGGTAGGAGCAGATACAAATGAAAGAGCTGAAGCTGTTCAAAGTAATCAATTTTTTGTTGGCTTTGATTTTTTGAATTCTGGAACACCATTTCATTCTGTTTCTTTTCTCAGCACACAAATTTAGTGTTGTATACCTGAGGCAAAGGACAATGTACCATGTAGTTAATTGTCACCTTGTCAATTATGCATGAAACAAACAAAACAATTTAATTCAATTTGCAAGTTTATAGCAATTTAGAAAAGGTGTAAGGCATCTTTCCTATCACTGAATTGAAGGCTTTTTTTTTCTTAAATTTCTATTATATAAATACATAGAAACTATTAAATTTTAGGCTATTTTCAGAAGAAAAGAAAAAATATGAAATGAACATACTGTTAAGAGTTGGAAACACAGAAGTCATATGTGATATATGTGTAAGAACTAAGGATTACAGACTTAAGTATCTTTTCCCATTCTTTCTACATAAAAAGGAAGGAAAGCTACACAGCTGATAGTGTATTGAAGCAGGAAACCTGGAGAGAAAATTAGGCCATACAGTCAATAGCAAAACTTCTGTGGATTTGACAGAGTCCAAAAGCTTGTCTGAAATACAGTTGGGGTTTGACACAGTCTAAGCCTACATTTTCACATATCAAAGCAAGGATTTAGAATTGTCCAGAAATGAGTGAATCTTGGTGCTGTAACACTTATTTCACATGCTTCAGTTCACCATAATCAGAGAAAATGGCAGATACCAAATTGAATAGCCTGGATTTAAGGTGTTCCTAATATACAGAAAACCTATTCTCTGTCCCCAAAACACAAGGGAAACCCACAGAAAATTTATACAACATTTGGCAGAAAATGGATGATTTTACTTCCTGATCCTGCAAATTGTTCCTAACTTAATGCTTATGAATATTCCCATTTGAGTCAATTGGATTATTTACATTCATTAAATTAAGCACATATATAACTGTTTTTCAGATAAAGGTCTTAATTACTTTTAAGGTATTGAACCATTTTTCTTCAGACTTGACTCAATGAGAGCTATAGATCAAGTCTAGCTAGAAGTTACTAGCATTATCTGGGTTTACTTATCCACCAAAAGTGTTTCTGACTAGGATATTAAAAGAAAATATTTTCACATTCCCGCATGATTAAAAGAAGTATTTTAAAACAGTCATTTTACATGTTTGTCAAGAAATAAATGTTTAGATGAGACAATCTTTTATAGAAAATAGGAAATTGATTACAGAAATTTATATTTCAGTCAGTAAAGATAGAACTCATTAACTCCTTGTTTATTCCCTCATGATGCATAACTAAATAGGACCTTATTATTTATTAAGTAGTATCCAGTTTGCATCTGAGGAAGGTGCAAGGAGGATGTTGAGATACATGACCAGGAAAAAATTACTGTTCTGATATTGATAACCAGTAAGAATTTAAGAAAATATTGGTCTTCCTAATGTACATATAACAAAATAACAGGAATAGAAACCCCCACTTTTATATACTCTCTACACTCTCTATGCTTAAGTAAACAAAAAATAAAGGCAACATTCTTCTATTGTCTGAGTTGATCTTTTTAAAAAGTTGAATATTTCCACTATTAAAATTAAGTGCTGTAACAGCATGAAAACATGAAGATAAGTATTAAATCCTGCTTCTGTGATGACTTTGGCTAGTTCTCTTATGCAAATTTCCAAATGACTGTTTTTCTGCACATCTCTGTCTAAGATGGGGTCCTCAAATGGGTTTAATCACTGACTCAACTCCCAACAGAGACTAAAACAAAACAGGGCTCTTGCTTTCTATTTTATTAAAAGGGCTGGTGTGATGCACATCCTCTTTGTTCTTCTAGAGAATTTCATTTTGTGGCTATTTTCTGTAACGTGCCTTATACATACCAGTTTCAGTCCAAATGGTTTTCAAAACTCCAGCAGCTTTTCCACATACTTCTACAACCCATTTCTATAACACATGAGACATAGGTTGATTTATAAATGTCAAGCACTAAGTTTGAGGAAAAGAGAATTAAACTAGCAATGTGCTACTTTTCAAAGACTATAGATATTTTAACAATTCCTAAAAGAAAAAGCTCTGTACCCCTACATTTTCCTCACTTGTGCTTTGAGCCCACATCGGGTTCCTGACCACTAGTGTGGTAAGTAGAGGTTCTGATCATGTTCAACTCTGACATCAGTGCAGTAGTGGGCATAAAATTCATTCACAAACTTGACCCAATGAGATGTGTCTTTAAAATCCTGGACACTTCTATCAGACAGCTGACTCATTGTCCATTTTGATGCATAAATTAAAATAAAGCCCTGAAAGGAAATCTAACAAATTAAAGAACTGTAAACGTCAGTGGAAGCCCTAGAAAATTCTCACAAAATAGGCCTCCATAACAATAAAGTAACTATATAGCATAGCATATAATGCAATTCCAACATTTTCTGTGTTTTAAGAGCATGAATAAAAGATCTCAGAAGGTAATAGAACTTGTGATTAATTAAATCATATCCACTTATTACTTAAGTCTTCCTTGTATACACAACAGAAAAACTCCTCCCTGATGAATAAAATGCTTCTGACTTTGCTGGAATCAGGGTATTTACCATTTGCTTTCTGCTACCTAAATCCAGATCTAGAAAAAATTGGGAGCATTTTTCCCTCTCCTTTACTTAGTGCATGTTTTTAAAGTCTTTTCTGAGACTTCAGGCAAAATGTAACCTTCTCTTCAAAATCAGGAAAGATAACCTCATCACAGGTTTATTTTTCACAATATGCTGAAATTAACAGATGGGAAAAAATTACAGCCCTTAACTTTTGGGAAAAGCCTTGAGAGAAAACATGGGGTAAGTCTTCTCAGTGTCCATCTGCATGTCAGTTTGCTTATGGATAAACAGAAGAACAGTAACCTAATTCTTTCCAAAGCTTTTAAGTGCTAAACTAATCACTTAAAGTTTAAATAATAAAATATAATGCAATAGCCCATGAGCTGACCTATTTTGGCTCCAGGCATGCATAGATATTAGGGATTTTGTTAGAGTTAGCTGAGATATAATGACAATACTTTATAGCAAAGAAAGATTTAACCCAACATGCCTTTCATGATCTTAGCTAGACTTTCCGGTCTTATGCAAAAGGAGAACATTAATTGTAAAATATGAGAAACTAATACTTTAATTCCTTTCCCACCAATCCTATGGACACGTGTCCCTCAGCTTATAAAATATATTTCAATCTGCTTCAGTCACATGCATACACATTTTGTAAGTTGAGGTGTAACATGATCTTACCCTTGAAACTTTAGGTCTATTTACACTTGCAAAAGTGATGCCGGATCAAGTTGATTTGGTCACGTTAAGCATAATTAAGAAGCTGGTATAAATAGCACAAGGATGCTCATTTACCTGGCTCTACCTTGTGCTTTGAAGAGATATGTTACAGTCTTAATTACAATGGCTCATTTCCCCCAGGGTACTGTGCTTTTGACAAGAGTCTGAGAGGATGGAATTTTTCTACAACTTGAAATGCAATAAATGCACCAAACTATCTCATCTCTTGAAACTTAACTAAGCTGAAATGGTTATCCTGCTACCCTTCACCAGGGGAAGTGTTGTGTGTGGGTTAACTTCATAGCTGAACTTTATACCCACTGATGGCAGAGTTGAACAAGATCAGAACCCTTATTCACCACACTAGTGATCAGGAACCTGATGTGGGATCACAGCACAAGTGAGGAAAATGTGTGTGGGGAAACAGCTGACTGAACAGCAGATATTCCCAACAGCGCACATGGGTGAAGATGTTCTTGCATTACCTCACCAAAATGCAGAGTGGAAACATTCCCAAACGCATCACATAATCTGAATTAGGTCTTAAGTGCAATGACACAAAAAAAGTCCTCACCCGAGATAAAAAGGCATACAGTTGGTAAATTTAAAAGGTCAGGGCATTTAACCATTGTTGTGAGCTTTCAGGAGAACATATACCTTACAATCTTTCCAAAAGTGCAAGTTAGCAAGTGCATGGAATACCCTAAAGAGTTATCTAAGTTTGGCTTGCCTACACACTAAGTCACAACGGGCAAGAACTTTGTTCTTATTTCTCTTATTGAAAAAAGCTAAGTTATAGTATTTCTCCTGACTTCAGACAAAGTTTACAGGAAGTTCAGTGAGAATTCTGTCATTGTACATATGGAGATGTTATTGAAAGGAACAAGCAGAGCAGAAAATTTCAACATCCACATTTCTCCCACAAACAAGAAAGGGTGGTCTCAATGCTCTAAATTTCTCTGGAAGCAGGATCAGGTTTGGCACTGGTTTCTGCACTGTCCAAAAGTTTCAGCTTACAAGCAATTAACAGGCTCGTGGTACACCAAACTGAACTATGATTTCCATAAAAAAAATTTTCTTGTAAAAATCCTGAAAGTACTTTCGATTGGGAGCACAGTGGAACAGTCCATGATATTCAGCCATTGTCCACACTCATGTTGTGGTAAGATTTCTTAATGCTTTTTGCAATATTTTAAGAGCAGATTTCACCCCAAAAATTCAGAATTTTGCATCTTTATTTTATTGTCATAAAATTATTTTTAGAACAGCAATATAAATAACTAATGAAAAATATTTGGGAAATTAAATAAATAAACCCAAACCAAACAAAAACTCAAACACCCCCCAAAACCCCCAAACAAATCCAACACCCACAAACAAAAACCCAGAAAAAGAAAAACAAACCTGGAAAACCAAATATAGCATTAAGTTTTCATGCACTGGGATCATTTGCAAACTGAAGAGTAATCTCTTATCAGCTGCTCTTACATTTTCCTCAAACACATGTGAGTATGCTATGGAACACATGGCAAATTACTAAGTCTCTTTATGATTCAGATACGGAGGTATCACAATAATAACAAAACTTTCTATCCCTGAAATTATATACTGTAAAACTGACAGAGGAGGCTTAAATATGTCTGGATAAAAAAAAAAAAGTAATATACCAGGCTTAAAATACGATATTCTATACTACTTAGCAGGCAGCTAAAGAGGGTTTATAGAGAACAATGATGGATGTAATTTTCTTTTGTGGAAAAAAAGTTATAAGCAAAAGAACTGAATTTAATCTAATATCACTAAAGCTTGCATAATCTTATGGAGCATTTGGACAGTACCTAGGGCCAAGGAGATGATCCTGAATTAGCATGGTATACAAATCAGCTTTTTGATTTTTATCAGATTATCTGCATTACTGGCTAATGCTGATGCATTCTGCAACATGCAGTAAACACTTCTAAGCATCATATTTCCAAAGTGTAAAATATCTTCAAAACAGATCTTAATTGTTTTAGCAAGATAAAGTACGCTACTTTTACATGAATAATATTATCAGAATCCCATTAAATCTCTTCATTTATTATCTCTAATGCTACTTAAAAGAGAAGTTAATAGAGTAATTCATTCTCATACCATGACCTTGGTCACTAGTACATGATGTTTCATATTCATTATGCTGAGCTAAGTGAGGGCTCTGTTATAATATCACTTAATTTATATTCTGAATAATGCTCTGGGGACAAGTTGCTCTTGTGCATTATGGTTCTATCTAAATCACAATATTTGAAGACAAGTAGAGAGAGCAGATAACTATTAAACAATATGTTTGCTAACATAAACCATGATTCCAGACTCTAAGCATGAAACCTTGGCAATTTAGAGTTAAATATAACAGTATTTTCCATAGTAATGCCAAGCTTGTCTTCAAAAATATTTTAAAAATGCATGATCAGCCATTATTTTTGTATATTCATAGATTCTTCTAAAGAGAACTATTTATCATGTGGTGAAACAGATAAAACTTCTCCCCCTGCCACATATTTTTACCCCTCATAATTTTAAGGACTAGCAAATAACTGATGCTTTTTTTGCCTTTCAGCTTCTCTTCAGAGCAAAGTCTAATACAATTATCCACTCAATGAAAAAACATTACTTGTTTCCTAATGTCCAGCTGCAAAAATATAGTTTCTTTGCCTTCTACTTTCAAGATCAGTATAAATTGATGTATTAAAGGTTCAAGAAGAAAATAATTTTTATAATTCTAATGTGCAAAACACCCCAGAGTGGGAATGAATCAGTAGATTTTGCATGAAAACTTTAATACCTGCAATCTTTAATATCATATCATGCCCAGACTACCGAGCACTTACTGAAGTAAACTGTTTTGAGGGAAATAATAAGGCTACACATTTATTGTCACACAACAGCCTCCAGAACTCAATCTGTCTCTCCAGTTAAGAAAATAAAAATCCCTGCTACAAGTCTGGAAGCTCAGCTTGGAACATGAAAGCTAAACTGGCATATTATCTTTTTCATTTGTATTCCAATGTCAATAGAGAACTCGCAAACCCCAGTACTTATAAGCCCTATCTATTTTCTTCAATAGATCAGTATGCAAATGCAGGAATTGATCCATTCAAACTAAAGCTAAGCAAATAAATTCAATATTATTTTAAAGAAAAGAGACTGCAGCTCTATTCCCTCAGATGATTTTATATAAAATCATACTAAAAATATCTTTCCACAGCATGGGATGTAGATTAATTTCCTGCTTAACACAGACCAAATCTGAGAAAATAAAAGTTGCAACTTTGTTAAGCTGTTTTGCAAATGAGAACTGTACTTCTCACATCTCTACCAGCCTTTTTGGAGCCATAGTTGCATCTCCATCTTTTACCCACACAAAGTAAACTCAGCTTCAGAGTAATTAACAATGCAGGAGTTTTTAATTTAAGACCAATAATAGGAAAATATATACTTCCTCCCTCACCCCATTGTAAAACAAAACAGCGCAGAAATTTCCTCCACTACTTAAAAACCTCTAAATTGAATTCTTGCCAAATGTTGTGGTGGATTAAAAAGTCACAACACATAATATCCGTGCAGATCTGGGCCTCAATATCCATACTCGGGAGTGCAGAGTAATTTGTGAAGATTTAAGTTGTCTCTGGTTCAGGTGTCCTATTTCAGTTCTTCTACACGACCTCATAGATGATGGTCCTCAGCACTAGCACTGCAATATGTCAAATCCTTCAATCCACAGTTCCACAGACACCTTAAGGCTCCTTAACCTGCCAGTGAAGGCAGGTCTGTGCCAGCATGCCAAAGCATGAACACAGCTGTGGCTGAGGCACAGGTCTCTTCCGTCTGCCATAAATGCTCCAGAGACAGGAATATCTAGACAGACCCAAAATCTAGACTTGTAAGCCACAGTTTCTTTTCCCGAGAGCACAGAACAGCTGTACTGCTATGACATGCTCAGAGACAGTCAGCACAGTCAGCAGAACAGAGAATCCTGCGCTTCTGACTATTCCTATGCACATACATCAGCCTGAGTGGTGTCTGGTATCTCAATTCACCATGCCGTGGTGGCTGTGTGAATGGCACTAGGAACTGCATTGGAGGTATAATGAATGATTTTGGCAGCTCTGAAGTAAAAGGTAACAGAATATGTAGGATCTGGATGTCTCTGACTGATACATTATGATATATTACAATGCTGCTGACATGTCAAAAGACATGATTTAGTAGTCACTGGTTATTTCAATTTACTCTTTTTACGTTTTTAATTAGTAAATGAGTCCCTCATGGTCGAATGATTAATTACACAATAATTCACTGCAGTGCCTTCCTTTCCTGTTTGAGTGGAGCACACAGTATATAGAGAAACTGTTTGGAATATAGACTGACACTATAAATTATAGCAATGTGTTCACACTGCTTTAGTTAAGGTTGTGTCAGCACTCCCATTAAGAACTCCTGTTTTCAGGTTAGTTAAATTTAGGCAGAGAAGGTTCATTCTAGTTTGCACACTGGCATACAAAAATTCAACCAGGGAATAGATGTGTGTACATAAGGAGAGAGTGAAAGAAAGTAAAGGAAGCAGGCACTGTAGAGGTTGTTAAGATGTGAGAGTGAGAGGGCAGGAAGCAAAGAAACAAAAAGCAGCTACTCTTTGTTCTACGTGATTTTAAGTAATAACAATACATCTTCACTTTTATTTCTTCTCACAAATAGGTCCCAAATGATCATTGCAAATTTCATCATTACAACTTGACAGAGGTATGAAAAACCTTTTGTAATGCTACCCAAAGCCAGGGCGTGAAGAACAGAGTCCAGTTTTCCTTGCAAGTCCTGGACACACTGTCCTGTTTGAGATATGGCACAAATACCAAATTTTCCTTAAGGCAGATAAAAGACTCAATTTGAGAAGCTTTCAACATAGTGCATGGATGGATAGGTATATAGGGGGATAGATAGATAGATAGATAGATAGATAGATAGATAGATAGATAGATAGATAGATAGTCTCCCAGTGACTGATGATGGGGTTTACACTTTGGGTTATGAGCATGGCAAGTAGAAAGCAGCAAAAACACCATATCTAACCAGTCTGAAGTGGAAGAAGTACCTCAAGACTGGAAACTGAAGAGTCATGGTGGTGTAACTCCAGCAGTGAGTCCTCTTTTACTTGGAAGTGTTTTAAATTGATCCATTGACCCCTAGCTTAGTTGAGTTGGTCAGAGCATGGTGCTAATAACACCGAGGTCAGGGGTTCAACCCCTCTATGGGCCATTCAGTTAAGAGTTGGACTTGATGATCTGTGTGGATCCCTTCCATCTCAGACTACTCAGGGATTTTACTTTCAGTTGACAAAGATCAGCAGGTCCAGTGTATACTGAGAATGTGACAGTTCCTGAAAAATCTCTCATTTGAATAAAGTTTGTTGGATGGATGCTCACAAGCTATGTGAGCACTTGGCTCATACTGTAAGGCAAAATAATCCAAAATAATCAGAAGAGGTTTAATTTGGTGGGGAAAATATTCGCTTTTATACCAAGAAATTTAAGTTCTAAACTTGGACTCTCTGCAGAGAGTTAAGGTGGCAATAGCAAGAATTCACGGTTCATAAACTTCTTAAGTCTGCATGTTTAAGGGCTATTAATAGCCCTAATAGTCATTCAGCTTTGTGCAAATGTAAGACAATGCTAAAGAAAATGTATGTTCACACTCTTGCCAAATGATAACAATTGATCAGAATTACAGGGCTGGACAGGTTAGATTAGACAAATTAGATTTATTGAATAGGATGGTTCTAGTAGTAGTACAATACATGACACTAATAACTGGAAGATCACGCCATTCATTGGAGAAAATTATTTTGATATCAACCTTAGAATCTCATGCATATTAAATTGGTGAGAGACAGGTTTCTACATCACTGTTCATATAAAAGAAAAGGACAAGGAAGAAAAATCTTCCTAGAGTTATTAAGTATCCCTCATTACTATTTCTATGAGATAACACACTCATTTGGCAATACATCTTTAGGATTTATGAAGATGTCATCTTTGGAAGAATAGAAAACTGAGAAATCTAGAACAGTAATTTCCTTGAAATCACATACTTCCTCTCTCCTTTCCTCCAGGCCACCACCTCTTTCTGGACAGCGTACAGAAAATGCAGTCTTCCTGAACTTAAATGCTCCTAAACTGCACCTTGCTTGTATATATGAAAAATATCCATAATATCCAACTTGTTTAAAGCCACTTGCTGTAGCATCTCTGGTGTCCTGAAATGCCCATTCTTTTGTATTAAAAGTATACATTAAAAGAATGACAGAATTTGGTTTGAAAAGAGCATGGGAAGTTTCAAGCCTGGAGACAGAGCAGAAAGGAAAGTCAAATAAAAAATGTTGGGTGAGGATGTAGGAGGCAGAGCAATAAAGTAAACATTCAAGAAGACAGGGTGGTAAGACTCAATGCAACTTCTGGGGATGAAAGGTGACAAAGGAATAGGAGTAGTTTCCTGCAACTCTTAAGCCTTATTCAATCTAAAAAGGATCTGTCAGTTCGAATCTGTAGTCACAAATGTGGATTTATAGAAATTATATATGATGGAAATAAATCATGAAACAATTTACTTTATTATTTTTTTACTTTTGTGATGGTTATATATTCTAAAGAGCAATTGGAGTTTTGGCCAGCAATCTTAGCTTTATTTATAGATTGAAATAAATATACTTACTTACTTGAAGAAGTTTTATGATCCCCAAAAATAATAGGAAATGTTACCTTAGGGAAAATGTGCATGCAAGCACATATAAATGGAAATGGTACATGCTGCCCCACTCCATCAACAAGACATGTTCTAATTGTAGAAGTCTTCTCTCCTGCCCAGGGACAGTTGTATCAGTCACCAAGTCAGTCACCTTCCCATGTGAAATAGAGACAGGGCTGCAAAATTTGCAGTCAGTCTTGAATTTTATTTTCCAAAAATAAGACTTCTAGACCAGAGGCCTGCATCTGGAAATGATTAATAATTTTTAAGTGAGCCAGGGAGACTTAGAAAGCTTTGTCATACTACAAATCTCATTTTCACTATTGTTGATGACACATCAGCGAATGCTTCAACATTTTCTTAGTCACAGCAAATCCCAGGCAAATCAATGTTAGAATTACAAGCTTTGTTCAAAGTCTTCCAAGATGTTCACATAGTTGCATCCTCAACGGAAGGGTTTTTTTTAATGTTCATGTCCTTTCATAACAACTCACTAACACATCTTCAGTACAAACAGTGAGATCTTTGAGTCCCACCTAATGTCAATGTAAAGCAATTACAAAACTGTATTTAACTGTGAATCTGCACCGTATCAGCTCCACATGGCAGCTTATACCTTAAAATAATGACCCTGAATCCAGGTTGCTTCACCAGTCAAGTGCCTGAGCCAACATTTGTGTAAGAAAGCAAAGCTATTGTAAGAGTATTTGGTCAAATCTTTAATCTATTTGTGTTACTCATGATTAACTCTTCTGAAATTTTGGTGAGGATATTACAATTCATCAAATACAAAATTTCTTAGGGAGGTAATAAGCATAAGCACATGAATGACATCTTAGAAGTTAACTTCAGTCCTGTGAATCTTCCATTATGACAATTTAAGTGTCTTGTAATGGTGTTAACAGTAAATGTCTGTTTAGAAAAGCCATTAAGCACATATGCAATTAATATTATTTTTCATTACAGTCATGAAAGTTCTTAAGGGTTCACCAAATTTCTTTAATGACTGAGTTATTAATAAATTTATTGAAGATTTTAAGCACACACCTAAACCTTAGTTTTTTACTGAACTTCTTGATTAGACCAAAACAAGTAGATTAGAGCCTGAGCTTTACTGAGCTACATATAACTATTAAAAAAAAAAAAAAAAAAAAGATAACATTACCCTTTCTCTCAAAGAAAT
>NC_044572.1:59432964-59465464 GCF_901933205.1 Camarhynchus parvulus
AGAATCAACAGCGGCCACGAGCAGTGAGGAGTAAAATGGTAGCAAACCCATTTTCCTTACGCACCAATTTACTTTCTGTCAAGACTTCACATGCATGTTCTGGCACGTGCAGCCCATCTTCCTGCACAATGTGTGCAGGTGAACTGGACTGGTGTGCTTTTGCACAAGGGAAAAGGCAGAACCCCCTTGTTAAAAACTGAGCAGTCAGCCCACCTCGTGTGCACCAACATCCAGCTGGATGTAGGCCAAGACTTTAAAAACCTCATTCCTAGGAATTCATTCTTCTGAATTTTATCAGCTGTATGGGTGGTGGTGGTCACTGTGATTTTGGGGCTTGTTTCAGGATATTTTTCATTTGGTTTGGGGATTATGGGGTTTGGAGAGGGGGAGTTTGCATTAGTTTTTGATTCTATTAACTTTTTTTTTTCCCTATATTTTGCTTCCATGCTATTATACAAGTCCAGGACCAGCAGCAAAGTCCTTCTCTCATCAGTCATCAGAGACGGAAATCACAGATCTCAAGCTCACAAGCAAAATATGATGAGAGATCTTCCAAATCTAATATAACAAATTCTTTTTCTTGTACTGTATGTAGACACCATGCAACAAAAAATCCTCACAGCAGAGTGAATACCCTTGAACACTCTCTCCTTTCTGAAGGAGGAGACATAGAGGAAAACTGCATTTCTACAATGTGTATGTGTACCACATATGATGTGAAGAGATGTATTTCCCAACACAGGCAGCTAAACCAAGGGAGTTGTCGAAGGTTTTATGGCAGCTACAGTGGGAGTATGGGTGAGAGGAAAAAATGAATGGATATAGTGCATGGTTTTGAGATTCCTGAACAGAATGGGAAGGGCTCATTTACTACTACAGTCCCCCACCTCAACATCAAAATTAAGTCAGATTTTTCTGCCAGTTTTACTTAAGTCAGTAAGACCAGGAATACAGAAATCATGTCTAAAATGTCTCTCTGTAGGTCTTCCCTATGACCAGGAAACGTGCTGGAGGGTCACTCAGGTTTTTGACAGCCAAAGGTAACAGGGCTAAATATCCCCTTTTATCTTTCAGGGAACATCTATAAGACACTGTGATTTCCAAGTCATAAGTGCAGCTCCATTGCCAAGCAGTTATTTCTTGCACCACTGAAACATAAGTCTTGCTAGGAGAAAAACAGAACAAGTTTGAAAATGTCATGCATCACAAATTAGTTCAAAATTTGGAAATTTCATTAAGATTAGGTGTAAATACCCAGTCTCATGACTGGCAGATCAACTAGCCCTCAGCTAAGAACTCCATTCCACAGAACTGAAAAACAGGTAGGGATACTCTTTCACAACTGTACACACAGAAACAAAGCATGGTGGAAGAAAAAAGTAAGGTTGTGGACAAGATACAACTGTGCCTAACTGGGTAAATGTTACACTTTGATACCCATTGTACTTTCTAAGCCATTGTGCTATAATCTCATCATTATAATATTAAGACCAGGCACCTAGGGGCTAAAATTAAGAAGTTAAGAGTTTGGTTTAGGATGATGTGGTTGAATTGGTGCTGTTATAATTGGTGCATTATTTCTTCTGAAAGCAGTGAGCTGGTAAACACAGTAGCCAGGGGTATGTAGGAGTAATTCTTGTTCCCTGCTGTCAGAGATCATGGTCTTAAGCTTATTTTTCCTTAATACAAAATTGACAGATTTAGTGTTTCTCAAGGCAAGTTGTTTTTTCTGCCTTTATATATACCATACAACTGGATTTCCTGGAACACAAGGCAGTGTATTGTATGGAAACTATAAGTAAGAGTGTTTACAGCTAAGAATCTCTTTGTATTATCATCATATTTGCTGACATCACATCAGTATTTAGTCCCCTTTGTAGGACATAATAACAGAGGGGCAAAATCTGATTGCCATGTTCCTAATATTGTTAGCCAACACTTGGGAAATTAACATTATAAATAATATAGGATACAACACTTGTAAGGGAACTTCTCCATTGCAGAGATCATTAAAGCATGCAGGCCCTTGTGATTAACTACACCTGGTAAGGCGGCTTTAGACTTATTAGAAAAGACTGTGTGGTACATTGACCAGACAGAACATTTGCACAGAAGATTAATACAGAAGAGCACAGTCACCACGCTGGAATCATATTTCATATGATTCAGTAGGATCAAGATCTAGGACCAAACTATGAGAGGCAAAATGGGTCAGATGATGATCTAAGGATGTCAAAATGTGCTTCCATAGCAGCAAACTGATCTGCAAATATATTTTACAGATGAAAGAGGCCAGAGAGGGAGACAGAGCTCTGGAATATTAAGTATTTCAATCATTTAAAAGACTGATTTGGAAAAGAAGGAAGAAGTCTATTCTTTTCCTTGTCAATTAAAGGCAATTAAAGGGAAATTAAATACTCAGTTTTGGAAGAAGAAGGCAACACAGGTTAACAACACTGAAGCAAGTCCCTGCATTAAAAAAAATATTAGTGAAGATAAATTGGGTTTTAGGGTAAAACTTAAAAAACAAAAAGTAGATATTTCTAATAGATTTCTATACAAAAACTTAATATGCACAAAATTAAAGACTTATGGGTGAGAAAAAGATTTATAATATATTCCAGATGAGTCTCCTATCAACATCCATGCTGGGCCACTCCTTGTTCAGAATTCTAATTAATTTGCAGAAATACTTAAATACAAGGATGGCAATATAAAAAATATCTGATTTAATCCTGTAATAGATGTGCCTGATTAAGGAGACAAAGATAAGCCTGAGGAGGACTTGATTTCCCTGCAGAGTTTTGAAATAATCCAATTTTTCCTGCAGATTTTTCCAGACCTTTACATTACGATGCCTTCCAGATTTGTGCAACCAAGACATCGTTTTACAGCATCCTTGCCTTTTATCCCAAACATTAGGAAAAACATGAACTAGTCTTTGTCCAATGACTGAATCTTGAGGAACCTCTCTAGTAACTGCTGGATAATTTTTCTCATTAATATAAAACCATCATTTTCCTTCCCTTATAAGGATTGTTATCAGTCAACATGACATTATACTCTTCCCTTTTAGAATACCTATTTTAGTTTTTGGACTAATATTAATCTTCACAGTTGTAAGAGTTTCATGAGGGCATGTAAAGATTAAGGGAAGTTTATATTGAAGGTTATTTTGGTGGAAATCTTTTCACACAGAGGTCTATCCTTAAATTATTTTCTTTTAAAGGAAAATTTACCTAATAGGTTTTAGCCTTGAAATGGAAGACCAAGAGGCCACATTCAGTCTTCAGTTTTGAGATGCCTATTTCTCATTCATAACTTCCATGGACTGCATAAAGTAACCAAAGAATGGCTCTGTCAGACATCTACAAGCCCATGTGGAACTCACGCTCTCTCTGGGTTGTCAAACATCCAGAAAGGCTGGACAGATGGCCAAAGTCTGAGCAGGAAAAAGCCTGTTTTGCATACCATCCATGCTTGGCAAGCACAGACCTCCCTTAAACTCATCTCAAAACCACCTATTTGAAGAATCCTAACCCAGTAGATCCAATTTGTCCCAAAGAGATAATAAATATCACATATTGTGGTATGTTTCCACAGGTTCTTCCGAGGCCCACCCTCTGCCTCTAAAAAGAGGTTGAAAAAGGCTTCTCAGTGTGTCTCAAAAGCCAGATGGCAGTGTCACAAAACGGTGCAACTGATAACACAGAGACATATGCACTTCTTTTGGCCCCTTGGGACATTTCTCAAAAGTAGCATAGGAAAAACTCTCCAGGCTGTTAGGAGACATTTGTTTGCCACAGGCCCACATTTTTACTCCTCCTCCTCATTCATAGCTTCAGTTCTCTCAGCAAGGGATCTCTCACAAGCACTAAAAATTTGATGAAGATTAAATGCAATGTTAAAATTACTTTTCTGGCAGCCAGCTCTGGATGGGAGGATTCTTCTATTAGCTGAAGTTATTTTTGTGAAGAGATTCAGCCTAAACACATTTAGCAACAGGACAGAGGTCTGATGAAATACACCATTCAGATAAATGAGTGCATTTCCAGTTTTAAACATTGTCTTAGGATCTCACTAAATATTCATTTTCACAGCTTTAAAGTGACTTGCTACTTTAAAAAAATAGTCTGATTTATCCTTCCTTCAGAACTGTAAATTTGTATTGAACCATTATCCCAAGTGTTTCCTGTTTCTGTTTACTAATGAAACCTCTTGGCAGTCTTGATTAGAAAGTGTCACTTAAAAGTCTTTGATCTGGTAATATAGCAATGACACATTTGACATGTAATAAAATGCCTGAATATAATCTTGAATGACACTGCCTTTTTCTATGAAAAAGGGAGGAGACTTTACCATACCAACCTAAGCTAATTTCACATCATAAATTACAGAAATATAAAATCCTTTTAATTTTAAAAAGGTTAGGTTGAAAAAAGAAGATTGTGGAAGAAGCCTCACAGTCTTTGTCATCTTAAATTAGTCCTTTTTATCACAGCATCAACAGATCTGCTAAATATTATGTTTCAATGTCATTATTTTTATCATATTTTCCTCTTATTTGCATTTCTGCTTTTTATTTTATAACTTGCTTTAATCTAATAATGTTTCTCATTATTTATGGAAGTCAACTGCATTATAATTACCAGACACATAACTGAGGCCTCTAAGCAACTTTACACTTAGTTATATGTGAGGCTTTTTCCCTCCCTTTCTCTTCTATGCACAATTATAGTAGTGGGTAGTAGTGTTAGTGAAAAAGTAACTCACAGCACGAAACTTGAGACTTTGCCAATACTCAGAGAGGTTTTTTGGTTTGTTTTTTTTTTGTTTTGGTTTTTTTTTTTTGTGTAAGCACATTAAAATATATCCTGGTGAGTACTCCCAAAGAAAAAGCACAAAGGAAAATTAATTTGCCAAAAAGACACCAAAAAAAAATCAAGACTTGAAAAATGTTACTTTTCCTCCTAAAGGCACTACAAATAAATCCTATTGCAGAAAAGTGACTTGGTTGTTGATAGTTCATCCCTTCAAATAACATTTTTTTTTCTTTTTTTTTTTAACATTTTCAAAGATTTCTTAGTAAAGAGGACTGTTCTATTTCCCTGACAAAAATGGATAAATTACCTTCTTTGCACAAACATTTTTAATGGCCCCACAGTTGCTTATATGAATATTTTTATTACCTATACTTCCTAGATTATTTGTAAACTTGATTATGACAACACTTCCTTCCCTTACAGAGATGTTGCACAAATAAGCACATTACAGGTGATAAGATATACAAGTGTTATGGTGTAGGGAATGTGCATAATGGTTCAAGTTATCAGAAAAATAAAAAAGGACAAGTGAGAGATTCAGAATTCCATAGGAACCACAAGCATACTCATAACATCTTAGGATTCTTTTAATTTGGTTTTTAAGGCTTTCAAGTTCAAACTTTCAACTAAAAAAGCATGTTTGTTCATCCATAGTAATTCCTGGGTAACGCTTGATTACAAGTTTTAGTTACCATTAACATGCATACTCTGAGCAGCCACTCAGAGCAGCAGAAGTTTTCTCAATAAACTGAACTGTATGTCATATTTTCAGTTGCCACAAAATGCAGTCTTGGAAAGAAAACAAGATTGTCTCCAGGACAGGCTTCCACACCGAACTTTCCATGTGCATCTTGCTTAGACAACAAGGAAAACCTTTGGAAGGAGAGTATTGGCCATTGATGTTAGTGGGGTGCCATTATGCCAACAACTCAATCCAACAGAGTCAGGTTCTACATGATGTATTTAAGTAAATTAAAAATAGAGCAGCCATGATCTGTTCGTTTATCTAGTGGCTTCTTTCCACCTTTACACAGTGCTCACAGTACTGAATCAGAAAAAAAGGCGTGTGATCTCATGGAAAACTGGATGGAGAGACTCATGTGATTAAGAAACATTTCCATTTTCTGAAATCTTTTTTTCTCCTAAATCAGGCATCAAGTGTGTCTGTCCACTACCCAACCTGCTGAATCTTTGGAGCAACACAGAAGACAGACATAGAACTCCTCAAATTGTGGCTTTAGATTTTGTGTTGTCACAGAATCATGCTATAAGGAGTTTAAAAAAAAAAAAGGAAAAAAAAAAACCCAACAAAAAACCAAACCAAACAAAAAAAACTTGTAACAGGCCGTATTTTACTTTAAGGTGAAATTGCTAATATTTTCACTAGCTTTCTTTTAAATTATGTCTTTATAGACATAATTTATATGTAGACTTTTACATATAACTCAACATGGTCTGCAGACTTCATAAATACAAAAAGAATGAAAATTAATGTTTTCATTCACAACAATCTTGAAAGACCCACACTGTATCCACAGTGATGGAGACATTAAGCTGCTTGCCTTGTGCCATACACAAAAGAAAGTGGGAATAAAATCCTGATTGAACTAGCTAAGAGAAGGTTCTGGGTTTTGTAGAAAAACCTGTGTGCTAATTTCCTGTATAAAATTGTAGATTTTCTGAAGTTATTTTTATTTCCTTTTCTTGACAGGAAAAAAGTTATTTTAGTTTGATGTGATATAAAATGATTTATTTCAGGCCAATTAAATTTACCATTTATTTCCTGCCTAGAGATTTGTAATTTAAAGCCTATCCTCTCAAGCTGAGGAGGCTTCCATGGAGGTCTTGCCATTGATTTAGTGTCTGGGTATGAGAGAAGAATCACTCTGCTGCTGTCCCCAGGGTCCATGTTGTGACCAAGGATACCCAGTGCCACTCCCTGCTTGGTCCTCCAGCATCACGAGAGGGATGATTTCACAGAAGGGAATCCAGAGATGACATTTAGCACTTCTAAAAGCAATCTAGAGCCAGTGGGGGTGGGACTGGTGAGAGCATGAGGAAATCATAAACCCTTTGCCTGGCTTTGTCACTGCATTAAGTGGCTTTGGTGTCACTGTGGGTAGGTTAGGGTTATAGAGCCAGTTTCACTCACAGATCTGCCTAGCCTGAGGGCTGCAGGCACACTTACCGAATTAGGAAGGCATTTTCTTAATCCCAAGAGAAGGAAAATAAAAAACCTCTTTTGTTTTAATAAGTTGATAAGGGAATTTTTGCAAGCTGATTTTTAGGAGCAAAGAGAGGAGAGTATGCTAGCATGCCTCTAATTTTTCTGGATTTCTACCTGTAACATCATTAGTGCATGTAAATGTGGCACACTTGGATTGTTAATGGGAACCTATTTATTTTGGGTTTTGAACTTGCCATCTACACAGTTTTTCAAAATCTTATTGATCACCGTACCTGAGGAACACCCGAAGGATTTTTTCTTGCCTTCACATGAGGCACACCCAGGTAAGAGCTGGCTATGCCTATAAAGCAGCAGAATAAGAAAGCCAGTGAGAGTGCTCCTTGCTTGCCCTATATCTGTGAGGGAAGACAGATCATCCACCGGGCCTTATCGATCGGTGCCTGCCATGGGGACTCCAGGCTCCTCAGCAGTGTTTATGATATTTTACGCCACATTAACTGTCGAGATGATATGCTATGACAGATCTTTAAAAAAGTGCACCCCTGAGCTCTAAATTGTTCCAATTATGCCTTTAGCATAACAGTTGCCTACCAAAGGGCACCACCACTCAGTGCCTTAGGAAAAGGAGGAGAGGAGGGGAGCCAATAATCATCACACGTGCTGACCTCCCTCTACCCTCACCCAGCAGAAGCCTGTCATTGCTTTCATTCACTGTAGCTTTTCATAATCCTTAACATATGGCCTTTGTTTTGATAGGCATGAAATTACATCAAGGTCATTTTTAATAACTGTCAATAGCCCCAGAACAGCGGTCAGCTTTATTGACACCTTAGTTGAAGGGCTCAGAGAGCTGTAAGTAGTGCACAGACCCTGCTTGAGAAAGCTGATCCACTGGGAAACAGATTATTATTGATATTAGTAAATTAGTATTGATAGAAATTTGATGGGTATCGTGCATCTGGATCCCTCCACAATACACTAATGTCAACTAAAGCCCACAGCTCCCTCCATTTCAGACAGGCAATTTATTTGCATTCTCTACATCTCTTTGTTAGAGGGTGGGAAAAGGGAATAGCAGGGGGAAGAGGAAAGCACACATGACAACAGCAACTTAGGCTTGCAGGCACATATGAAGGAGCTTCTGGAAAACAGAAGCTTCTATGGAAGTAGCTGTTTTGTCTTAATTGGAGAAGAAAATTCCTTCCCATGCACATTCTTCCATCCTCTCATTGCCCAATTTCTGTCACTTCCCTGTTTCTTCCCACTTTTTGAGCTCTATTTCTCACCTGCTTTGCTCAGCCTAACTAGATGTAAATATAAAGTGTTGCATCTTGTATAGATGCTAAACATTTTGGAGATTTTTGTGACAATGTCTAATACTGTCTATACACTCCTATGTCTGTCTGTATCATGTAACACCAGCACAGAAATAGTGCAAATTACCCTACTTCGGTTCTGGTCATCATGCTTTCATGAAGGAAAGACAAGGAGAATGGAGTTCATCACCAATTTCTGTCATTTTACTACAGTGGCCATACCATATGCCAGTGGTTGCTGGCATGTCGATTTTATTAAACAAATACTAAGAGGCTCCAAAAGAAGATATCAAGCATGCCTCCAAATATCAAGAGAAGCAAAAGAGAAACTCTGACAGACTTGGAAATTAAAAAAAAAAAAGATAAATATACAGACAGCCTCACTTAAACAAGAGTTGCCTAAAATATATTCTAACCCTGCATAAGGGAAGATAGTTTCAAACTCCTCCATGTAAAACACAAGATGGAAAGCATTTGCAACCAATATATGTTGCACAAGCTTTCTATTTTTACTTATAGTATTGTCAGATAGATAGATAGATAGAAAGAGAGATAGATATTAAAAAAATCAGTTCTTAGTCTGGTTTTCAGTCTTATCTTTATAACACATTATTATCCAAAACTATGTACATCAGTTGAGGATCCTGCCTGACAGCTCCATCTGTTTGACAACTTCCTTGAAACATTTACTTACGTCCAATGTGATGTTTTAGTCCTTTTATGACTTATAATCCACACAGGGGTAGGATATGAGCCTTTACCATGTTACATACATCAGTTTTCACATCAAACTCAGCTATTTTTTTTTCTAAATGGAAGCAGGTTGATATTTACCACACCAATAAAACAGTAAAATTATATGTATATGAAGAACCCTTGTTCAGCTGATTAAGATTTCTCTTCATATCAGGTATTCAAAGTTTATAATTCACATGAATATCATAAAATCAGATGTATTGCTAAACAGTCTGATCCTAAGAAAACCCTGTTGTCAGAC
This sequence comes from Camarhynchus parvulus, assembly GCF_901933205.1. NCBI lineage: Eukaryota > Metazoa > Chordata > Aves > Passeriformes > Thraupidae > Camarhynchus > Camarhynchus parvulus. Next base: position 59,442,289 of record NC_044572.1, read on the forward strand.
ACTGCAGTGTTAAAAAGGAAGAAAATATATTTCTGAGAACAGGATTTAGTCTGGTCTATTCTTTACACACCCAATAGCTGCTGTTATTGGGAATAAAGCAGAAAGTTTAAGACAATTACGACAATTAAGAAACTATGTAAATCCTAAGGTGACAATTAGTTTTTTTGGTGCCGAACAAAACTGAAATGTGCAGTACTGCAAGTAATTCTATTTTTTTTCTATAAAAAGCAACCACAGCTTGGATTTTTTTACAATTCCTTATGGCAATTTCTCTAAGAAATGCCTCACTGCCAGCCCTGGTGGGAATTTTGCTTTTCAACCACGTTCACTAAGCAAAAAGCTTAGTGTTTGGCATCTCACTGTTTGGCAAATCTTCCCAACAGCACCAATACATTCAGAAATCAGTAACAATCAGATCTCATTAACCTCATCATATCTTTACAGTAATATCATTGCACCTTGAAGACCACCATTAGCAGAGCAACAGATAGAAAACATTTCAGTTTTCATGATCACTCTTGAGCTGACTAAACCCAGGTTTTACTAGATTCCCTACTAAATTCAGCCCAAAGTATCTTCTGCCTACCAATTTGCTCAGCAGATACACATGAAATGTCTCAGGCTCGACTAAACCTCGTGCCTAGTCAGAGAAAGAGAAACAGACTGTCCTCAGTGACATCCAGTGAACAGACAAGGGAAAAACCCTGCAGTAACCTTACTGAGAGTTATCAAGCACTAGAACACAGCACCAGAGAAGTTGTGGACTGTCCATCCTTGGCTATATTCAAAAGTCAGTTGAACACAGCCTTGAGCAATCTGCTGCTGGGCCTGCTATCAGCAGGAAATGTTGCATTAGATGGCCTCCAGTGGTCACTTCCCACCTCAGCTATTCTGTGGCTCACAAATATTCTTCTTTCCTCATCCAGTGGCATTTCCATCCTACCTTCAAACTAATAGCTAAGATAATTTTTACTTCCAAGTCTAAAAACTACAACAGAGCTGCTCTAACTGTTCTTTCCAAAACAAACTTCACAAGCTTCACACAGTAAACCAATTCAGATCCAAAATTCTTCAAAAACAGAAGCACAGGTAGTCAAGGTAACAAGATACCATGAAGAAAAAAAATGTTAAATTTCATTACACATGGTGTCCTCATCGAAATGCTCACATGCATTTAGATGTGTACAGGAAAAACAAGCCATGGTGGTGGTTTGAAAGGTGAGTGCTCATCACCTTCCTTCTCTACAGTTATGAACAGAGAGGAGGTGAATTGGCACAAGGAAACAAAATGCATTCAAATGCAATCCCAACACTAGGCAGGAACAAATGGAAGGCCAATATTTCTTAAGCACTGTCATTACATCAGGAGTATTTGTTGCCTTCTTCTGGAACAATGGACTCAATATTATTGTATGATCTGTGTGTCCATAGGCAGGTAGAAAGAAAGAAGAGAAGGATAGCTTATTGCTTTGTTTTGATTCCAAAACAAAATAATTATATGAAGTTTTTTTTCAAACTTGTTTTGAGTCACTTATCTGTATAAGCTCTTAAGTATTAAAGAAGACAAGAAAAGTTTAGAAGACTGGTTTTGGTCTTATTTTTTTGGAGGGGGGAAAAGTGGGGTGTTTGCAGGCTTTTTTCCCTAGTTATTATTACAGCTTAAATCATAAACTTTTTTATCAACACAAATAGCTAAAAAATATCTCCCCATGCAGATATGACAGTCCAGTGCAATTTGCAGTAGACCAGACATTATATATTCACCCTTCAGAACAGAATAAAACACTTTACAAATCCCCATTTCATGTGAATATGCTTGGGAATCAGCTAAAGTCAACTTGGGTGCCCAGCCTGTTAAGCACAGAACAGGAGACTGCTTCACATCTCCTGGAAGACAAACATTTATTTACCTGCAGCATACTACTGTCTTTCTTAGCAGTATGATATTTAGTGACAAAGATGACTACATTTTCTACTTTGCCTCCTTCTGTATTTCTGTCTTGCCTTAGCAAGCTCTTAAAGTCTGCCATAAATTAGTTGTCTATGTCTCAACAACATATTTGTGCTTTTATAGAAGATGGCCTCCCAGACAGCAAAGAAACAAATGCTGCTAACTCAGTCTTCTACTACAGAAGGTATACACATTTTAGGCAGCCTTTTATTTTGAAAATTGTTTTTATGTTACTTGAGCTTTGGCTTGTAAAAGCCTTTTTGGCCTGATATAACACAACTGTGCAACTAGGCAGTGCTAACCTGTTGCTAGTCTAAATAAACTAAGTCCTGTCTAGAAACGGGACTTGGACACAAGGCGACTTTCCTGGCAAGTGAGCACCCTCACCGCCAGGCTTCACAGTCACCTTCACTCAGTTACTCTACCAATCCACTGCCAAAGGTTACAGGAGCATTTATGTATAAATAAGAGCTTCAGTTAGAAGAACTAAGAGGTTATTATCTTGGGGCATCTTTAAAATACCAGGATGAGTAGAACCAGATAATTCTTGGCGAGGTGAGGTGAAGTCTACTCCTGGAGAAGCAGAGTTCTTTGGCCCATGACTTTGTTTTCAGTGTAGTCTGCTTCATAGAACTTTAATTTCTAGGCTAAAAGGATAATGGCAGCTTCTTTAAGTCAGCCAAGCAGAGAACAGCATCTAATTTCCCCACTAAGGTTAACCTGAAAACTAAACTGGAAAAAACTCTGTAGAGACCTGTCTCTTTCAGAATTTCACAAGGAACAATAATTACTCTTTTTTACGAAATTACTAATTTACTTCTGCAAATACTTCCTGGTTTTTCTTTTTTTTTTTCTTTTAAAGAAATAAACCAACTAGGGAAAAAGAAATAAATAACTGGGTTGAGACATGAGACTTGCCAACTTCATATTAAAAATTCCACCTATACCTTATTGCTGGGCTGCAGCCATTTGATAATATGCCAAATGACTTCTCAGCAAGTGCTTTACAAACATTGGAAATCCAGGGTGCTGGGACCATAGGCAAGACACAGAAATATTTATGAAGTGATGCCACCCAGCAAGAAAGCAGAACCAGTGCTTGTGAATCACAACTCAACAAGCATCCATGGGGAAGACAGACAGGACACAAATAGGTCAGCAGCTGTAGATTCAGGATATACTTTGCATAAGTTGGACTGCTATTTTCTATGCTCTCTCTGAATTCAATTCCCAGATATAAGCCATGCTTAGCCATTTATATGGAGGAGAGGTAACATGAAAATCCTAAAATATGCAACATTTGTGGATCTGTGGAAAACCCATGAACAAAATAAGCAGACAACTTGCTTTGGCATTGAGGAATGTAACACTCAACTGAAGAAATTAATCTGAAAAGCAGGAATAAACTCTGTGAGTGGGGAATGCTTCAAAGAACAGAAACCTAAGAGGTAAGCTTCAAATTAAATGCACCCATAGACACTGAAAAGAGGGCCTTGTAGCCTGAAATATTGAGTTTTAAAGGTCCCAAATACAAATCCGAAGACCTACTGCACAATATGAAGTTCACTCCTCCCACTGACAGAGCTATAGCAATAGCTAAAAAAGGAAAAGTCTGCAATGATGGAACAGAAGGAAAAAAAATCAAAACAATCTGACAGAATACTAGAAGTAGTGAATGAACAAAACGTTCTCCAAATAGAGAGCCAGATGTGAAAACAGAGGTACAAACAGAGCTATGCATGAAAAATAGGAACACTACCTAATCACAACCCATTCTCTGCTGCATGTTGAGCCTGGTGTTATCTCGTGATAATATCTGTTCAGAACCCCATTCCTCTTCAGTATGTGAGTAATCTAAGCAAAACCTTTATAAAAGGAGAAAGGGGAATAGAAGACTACAAGCTGTGAATAGGTTTAAATTATTTAGGGTGTTTGTTTTCCTTCTTTCCATGCTCTCTACACTTGAAGAATACTTCTCCAATGACTGCCAATATGGACATAGAATAAAGCAATGAGTAAAATTAATGCAGTTACATTAAGATTTTACAGAAAAATATTTCTTTCAGATAGAGTAGTGTGTAATCTCAGACTGCAATACATTTTCTAGAACTTTGGTAATAAAGTAGGTATCTACTTAAATGTATTAATTAAAAGGAAAAGTTGCACATTATTTTAGAAGCAATGGGAAGTAAAATACATCAGTTTTGGGGAATTTCATCCCTGAATACTGTATATAAATATGGACATAAATTACAATGTACTTTGGCAACGTACGCGTGATCAAAAATATATTACTACATGTAATAAACAGTTAAAGAAAAAAAGTTGACCTCTTGAAATTTGGACATCTATAAAACCATCATGTGTGTTATTATTTACCTCACTGCTTAAAAATAACTTCACATTATTTCTGCCCAATCTCACACAAAGTAAGACATTTCTTCATGTTTGAGGAACACAACATAACACTCTTCCAATTCACTCATTAGAGAGTAGTTCATATTCCAGCAACAGAAGCGTGTTTCTTCATAGCGCATCAGACATAAAGTGTAGCAGGAGAGAGGCAGCTTTATTGTCATAGAATCAGAGAATTCTAGTAGAGTTAACTTGCTACCAGAAAATACAGTACAACTGGTAGAACCTGCCCTAACAATAGGACAATAGGAGGCCTTGGATTGCAGAGAGCCCTGTGTGGTTTTCTGTGTCACAACCAGGAAGCATCTGACTAATTTCCATATACCTCAGGAAGCTAATGTCCATCAGGGTTGTGTCTAAAATGTAGACATTCTGACATTTTGCATGAGCATAGAACTTTTAAGAACAAATTCCCTGAAGGTAAAAAGTCAATGGTTAGAGAAAAAAAAAAGAGAAGAACCAAAAAAACCAACAAACAAAAACCCTATCCAAAGCCTCCACACCAAAAAAACAAAAAAAAACAAAATCTCTCCAGTAAAATTAGATAAAAAAGAAAAACCCACCAAACAACAAAACCCAAAAGCTAAGCTGAAATGGCAACACTTTGAGAATAATTCATCTCAGTTGTGAAGATGCAAAGTCCCAAGAAGAGATTTCAGATCACTGGGCATTTAGGAGGAATCTTGTTTAGTAGCAGGAAACAAATTTTTCTGGTCTCATGCTCTGTTTTGCCACTCTAAGCACTGAGATATCTCTGTAAGAGTTTCTGGTAGTTGCAAGTTCAAATATGCCCTTTTGTTCCATCCAATAATTTTAGTTTCTCATCATGGATCCAATATTATTTGGATTGGTTTGGATTTTAGACCCAATAGTACCTTTCTAGTGCTGCTTTCCGGCCACTCTGCCAGCTTGGGCATAGGCACTGGGCTGGACAGCAGAGATCTCTCAGGTGCTTGGCAGGTGATGTTCCCCTGTGTTTGTGTAACTCCTCCCTCACCACCGTGGGGCACAAGGGACGCACAAGGGAAGCCAGTGACATCACAACATTAAAGCCAAGTCTGTGCAGAGTAGGAGCACTTCTATAACGACAAAAAGAGATGCTTTGAGACTGCCCTGCTCTTAGCTGAAGAACCTGTGAAAGTAGAAATCTGCAGAGCTGGAACTGCATCCCAGGAGCACATCATCCAGCAGGCAAAGTATGAGAGTGATATGTAAACTCTGTGTGTCTGAACAACATTTTTTCCAGCTCTGGACTTGATATCAAGATGGCAAGCAAAAAGAAGAAAGTAGAAATCTGGGCACTGTCTCAAAGAAGCCAGATTACACATGAGCATCTCGTACTTCTGTAGTACCACAGCATGCCAAGCAGCATATCTGGCCATCCCACACACTGAGTGTTGGCTCACTCATCTGTTTGCAGGGAAACTAGAAAAAAAGAGGTACTACTTGGAAACAGCACTGTCCTCAAGCACCACTGTCCTCAAGAAGTATACCATGGCTTTCATAGAGTTAAGCTTTAATTAAGAAGCAAAAAAAAAAAAAAATGCAACTTTTGCAAACATTTAAAGCAGCATGAAAAAATAAAGTGCCAGGTTTTGGCTGCTCTACACAAGTCATATGTCATTACATTTAGTGTTAGTAAAACAGATCTTATTTTCCTCTGGGTTTAAGCAGAAAGTATATTCAAACATCTCATGATAACACTTTGTCAGATGTGGCACATTCAGTCTGAGTGTTGCAAGCATAGAAACACCCCACACTCCAGGGGATGCTGAGGCACAAACCCCTGTTGCCTGGTGCCTGCACAGCACCCCACCTTGGTGCAGCTGAATGTGTACATATTTGTCCTTCTGCTTTCACCATGGTCTGAGAGGAGTAAAAAGGTGAGTTGTCTTGATTTGACTCTCAAGGCAGTTTAACCACAATCTCTCTCATGGATGTCATTATGATGGTCCTGGCAAAATTAGTCATGAGACAGAGCTATCCAAAATGAATTTTCCCAGTAAAAAAAACACAGGAGGTGATTCATTGCTATAATGCACAGGCACTGTTTTGATACCCACTGACCCGTTTGGGAAGGACTCCAGTGGTTAGAGGAGGGATAGATACAAAGTTAAAGATACCACATACAAAGGTGGTTTTGGCTGAGATGATGATGAATGAAGATTCAAAAATTACAGCCCAAGCATTTGTCAACAACAAAAAAGGGAGACTGATTCTACAAGTGAAAGGAAACTTTATCTTGGCATCTTCCAAATTCAAATGTATTCATGGAAGGGACTACCCAGGACTAGTGTCACCTGAAGAGAAAAATTAGCCAGTGCAACATAAGTTTAGGAATTTACCAATGATTATAGGAACCGAACGTAAGAGCTTGCATAAGGTTGACTTTAACTCTCACAGTTTCTTATTCAAGTCTGGTGCCAATACATTTATGGGAAGCAAATTGTTTATATGTTCAGCATTTATATGTTCAATATTTTTCCTCTCAAATATTTTCTACTTTTTTTTAGTTCATTTTGTCTACCCATGGATTGAAAGAAACTTTGGGGCAATATATACACAATTATATATGGTACAGTAGCAGGAGCTATACAAAATTAATCTCATAATTGTTCAACTTGAATTATAGAAGTTGACACTCTTGGTTTGCAAACATTTGCAGTGAAGCAGCATAGTCTTTTCTTCAATGATTCTTCAACCAAAAGCAACTATCAGGTAACTGTTAAAATTAAAAGCAATTAAGATCTTAAACAGGCAGTTATGGCAGGCATTGCCATAAACTGACACAGAACAAAAAAGCTCCACTCGTATTCATTAGGCATTTGTCACAATGTGTACCCTGCATGCTTTTGTTTGAATAGAAAAGCAATTATGTTTTAATACACTTACATTCTACTCATCTCCTCATCATCCCAGGATAATGAGTCATTAGAAAAAAGAATATTATATACAGCAATACAACTTATTGTTCTGTGCAAATTATTATTGCATTAGCTGAGCATAACTACCTGACAGGAAAGCTTAGTTGTCAGCAGTTTCTGTTTGTGCTTGCACTATCCATGCAAGTTTCCAGAAAGCTTTTCCTTATCTAGCCCTGGTTTATGCTCTTAGTGAACCTAAGGTTCACGACCCCTGCATGGGATAGAGGCAGAGTGGACACAATTTGATGACATAAAACATATAAAAATATAAAATCTCTGTGAGGCGGCCATGTGACTGGCCCCCATGAGGCACAGATGTATCAGAAGGAAGTCCAGAATGTACAATTACCATGACCACAGCAGAGTAACCTATTTAATGCAGCAAACAGTGGACATGAAATTAAGAAAAAGTATAATACTCATTTTCATATAAATTGGCATCATCAAATTGCTGAAGTACACAGTCAAGGCAGATAGGCTGGAGAGATCATTGGTTCTAAATGACGAGAGTCGGAGTTCAGGCTTTTTCCTACAGATGACCCGATTATCCTTAAACCAACGCCAAGATAAAAATCATGCTTCCACACCCATAAAGCTACTATATCAGCTCTGAAAAGGGAGCTATGAAAAACAGCAGTAGCTAAGGTGAAATGTTAGGCAAGGTTAAACCATCTGTCTTTAAGCTGTGTGTGCTGTGTCCTTGTCCTCACCTACTGCAGGATGTCAGGAGCCTGACCCCGACAGAGACCTCACACAGGCTGGGGACACTGCAGCACTCATCTCCAGGAGGAGTGAATCCTTCTCCTGCAATGATGTCCAGACTGGAGCTGGCTATTAGCTCTGCTGGAGCCATTACCCTATAAGCCATAAACAGCATAAAGGAAGACGGGTAATTGGTTAAGGGTGTTGAGAGGCTATATTTTTACTGCCCAAACAAATGGTTCTTTAAAGTAGGACTCTGCCATCTCTTATTATATTACTGTATTTAAAGCAAGCCTAAAAATAAATGGGTGTTTCAAAGGTAGTAAAGATAGAAGGCCAAAATTCTGCTCAGCAGTAACTATTATTACAAAATTCACAAAAACAGCTTGCATCACCTCTTTCCATTATGTTTACAATTAATATCTTTAGAAACTAATACAAAAAACTTATTTCTGGAGACAACTGGTTCTACTGGTTCTTTAGAAAAAAATTCTACACTACTTGGATATCCAAAAGTGAATTTACCAATTACAATATTTCTCCCTTATCAATGTATCCCTGCACTTGATCAGCATCAAAAGAGGGAATACATATATGCATGTGGGAGAACAGTTAATTGTTTCCTATCTTACAGCGATAGGGGCATGCCATTAATTCTGCAGCATATGGCACAAAATTAGAGCCTATTGCTACTACATTTTCATCATGTTAGAATGCTAATACTAGGTTGCACTCTTTATATAAATCTAATAAAATACATGAGAAATAAGTTTTGGGTCTTGGTAAACTGGGTTGTTTTTTATTCAGTTTTTTTTTTCCTAAATAGTAGACTTTAAACCACAAGTTAATAATATGTACAGAGACAGCATTTTAAAGTCATTTACACAGTTAAAGGCAAGCAGGAAAAAGTGATAAATAGTTGTATGTATGCAGTACTAAAGTTACCCTGGAAAATCAAAGCTGTTGTTGCAAAATGAAAGGCATAATATGCTATAAGTCTTTCATAAACACTTTTATGATACCTTGTGAATTCTAATGCCCTATTACTGGAGTTTGTGGCCGAGGCATACATCATACTATATTTACAGAAACACAATTTTAATGGTTTTATATTAAAATATGGCATCTAGATAGCCATTCTATAAGAAACAAAAATAAACTAGCAGTAATAGACTTATACTAAGCAAAGCCTTTCTGGATTCTAAATATTATGATGCTCAGCATATGCTTGCTCTAGAGATCCATTTGATTGCTGATTTTCTGATGATGATATTGATGTGCTGTTAATAGAAATATGCAGCATGTGCTTGCTAATCGTGATAAGCATGAACTGCAAATCCATTTGATTGTTAAAATTTCTAATGATGATATCGATGCAATATTGACTGTTGAGAAAGAAGTGCAGAAGGCAGTGGATGGTTAAATGAGGTAGAATACACCAGATATCTGTTTGATTATTAAATGTCTAAAAATTACTCTTGAGTATTTTTCAGGGAAATAATAAAAATAAAGCATGCAACACATGCTATTCTAAATATTATACAGTTCAATACTCTTCAAGCAATACATGTACATTTTTTTGTTTGTTCTGAAAGCATTATTTATATAATTAAACATATTTCGAGCTCTTTTTGGTAGCATGGTGTTAAAAGATTAGTATTAAACAAGTGCTTTATTAGCTTTTGAAACCAGTTTTTTAGAAGAGAAAGAATATGAAAACTAAGATTTTTTTTAATTCCTGTTATTAAATAGAAAAATAGAATGGACACTGAAATTTGAAGGATATTAATAAAATGGTAAATGCAGAACTGAAAATGCAATATTTTTGCAAAGAGATATACCATTTTAAAATTATTGTTTGTGTATTTAAAAAAAACATTAAGTGATACCTAAGTGTTGCAGTGGAACACTTACAAGTTTCCCTGGAAATTATCATTGCAAGAGAAGTACAACACTTTTGGCAGTAAGCTGCATATTCCCTACCCTTTTTTGTTTAGTTGAGCTATGAGGACGCAAATAAAATTTCAGACTTATTCACAACTTTTCCTTCAACTTCCTTTCTTACCCTATTTACAACCTCTCACCAAAAAAAAAATACATATGTGTTTATATATATATATATATATATGTAATGAAGAAAACCACCTCACATAAACTGAAAATTTAGGATGGGGTCAGGGAGAAGAGAGAAGCAGCAGCACGGCCCGAATCCAAGTGCTTCATGGCAGCAGAACTCACGCTTCAGAGTGAACAGCGCGTTTCATCTGTGATGTAAATTTTTGTTTCATCAACAATCTAAGTGATTTAATACCGACTGAACCGATCCAAATGATACTAATGTTGGGCTCGGGCGGCAGGTCCGGCGGCTGAGCGCATCCCGGAGGACAGAGTGCCATCTAGTGCCCGCAGGGACGCTCTCCGGCAGGGATGGAGCGATGGATCCGCGCCCGGAGAGAGCCGGGAGCTGCCGCGCACCGCGGTCCTGCCCGCGCTCTCGGGAGCGATGCCTCCGCTACAGGTATTTCAGATCCACTGCAGAAAGGTGGGACTGTTGCCTGCGGCCTGCTCCAGAAGTAGATTTCAAATAAGGACCCAGCACATCCCTTCGTGATTAATAATGATTGAAAAAATAGTCACTGAAAAAATTTAATTTGTTTTGTCAGAAAAAAAGAGTACAAGACATTTTCCCAGAAAAGCCCAGTAAGTATGTTCTTCTATATTGCACTGCAGAACTGCCTCAGTCTGCTTGTTTTTTGTTTTTGGTTTTTGGTTTTTTTTTTTTTTCTGACGTTACCACTTCTAATATTAGGATGTTTTCACCACTGAAACCTGTCACCAAACAAGCTACTAAGTCATGATGGGAGGAAGGAAGAGACAAAAGCTTAGGCAACAGCAAACTCCAAGCAAAGAGAATGGTAAGCATATGCATAAGAATCAAAGGAAAGTCGGCAAAGCAATAGGATCCTTGTGGTTAATTCTGTCAGCTTCAGGTGCTTGCTTGTGTCTCTCAAGATCAGTGGAAAAAAGTTAATACATTGGAAAACACAACCCTTATAATGATTCAAGGCCATTGAAACCTAGAATTATCCACTCCTTACAGTGCAATAGCTGCATAATTAATAGTGCCTTCCTTTACTATGCAGATGACTGCCTTCCAGTTCCAAGCACACACTGGAATACTGTGCAGCAGAGAGGACACTGGTTACTTCCAGCTTCAACCCATTCAGCTCTTCAGGCCACAAAATCATCAGAGCTACTGAGACAAAAAAGAAAAAAAACATAATTAAGAGCACATTAATAGTCAAGGAAAAAATTGCACAAGTGTTTGTGTAAGCATGGGAAAACATTTTAAGACATGATGACACATCATCCCAATTCCTCCCACCTGTACAGCAGGAGGCATCAGGAACCTGATATTCCCTGTGTTGCCAGTTTTCCTGTACCATAAGCAACATGGGAAAGGGAATGACAGATTAGGGCAGAAACACTCGTCAGTACAGTCAGGATAGCCATTGCTACCACTGCCCCTTCTCTGTAGGGAGATGATAATATACAGAAGAACTACATTCAGAACAAGATATTTCCATAGCACATCTACTTGAATAACTAGACAAAGTGAACACATGACATTCTATTGGAGGTACTTAAGCTAAGTGGCTGAAGCAGCTTTCACAGGTCAATAAATTATAAGAACTTGCATGTGGCCTTGAAACAGGTGCAAACTAGAACTTGGTGCTTGTTTATCTTTTTAAAGATAATAATTGCTCCTCTGTAATACGACTTCAATTGATCTCCACAGTTACAAACCTGCAAAACAGTTTGAAGAAAATTTTGAGGTACCAATTCTAAAACTGTTGAAAAAGAAGGGTGAGGGCAGAAGGTGAGGTTAACCACAGGTCAAAGATTTATTCAGATGTTTAGAAACCAGCTTCCATGATATCTCAAGTGATAGGATTCCTAAACTTGAATAAAAAGATTCAGAACCATTTTTGTGTACAGATTAATCCATCTAGTGCTGGTGCCAAATGAACAAGAAATATACCAATAGATCCAGGAACGCCATATGTATATTATCATAGAAATATGTTAAAATACATATTAACCAAGGTTTAGTTTTCACACTTCATCTGTGGTTACAGACATTGTTCCACAGAGACTTAAAAAGATAATAAAATGGGAGTAGTGTGGGTGGTATTTAAATGAGACAGCCAAGGAGCTGCCAGTACAACTTTTACTTTTTTAAACAAAGTCAAATATTGATTCTTTTTTTCCCCACTCAATATAATAGTCTGTAAGTAGGAGATTTTAAATTTTGCAGTAAAGAGATTTTTAAGAACATTAACTTTTTAGTGTTAGAAATAAAGTTTTATTCCTGCCTAACCATGCCTAAACTCTTGAGCCAATTAAAACTGAGTTCTGTTCTGTGAGTGCTTGTGACAACATGAAGCCTGTGAGAAACATCAACTAATTCAGTATTAAAAACCAAAGAGTACATTATTTCATTTCAATTAAAAAACACAAGTCTGATACAGTTATTATACCATCAATCAGTGCAGTGAGGGTGGTATCTTAGCTATCATTAATGGAGAAACTTCTGGTTTCAGCAGATGAAGGTGGAAGAAAACCTAAACTTTTAAATTTTGGATAAAGCAGAAAGGTTAGGAAGGAAGTGCACTGAGACAGCACAGCAACATATCAGCATGGTGTAATCTTTAAAATCACAAAGGAGAGAAAGAAAGTTCAACAAACAAAAATAGTATGCATGGGAGAAAAAAGAATGAATGTATTTCAAATTTATGCAATTTCTCCTGGAAACAAGGAAAGAATGTCCTAGGCCTACATTACAGAAAGAATAAAATAAAGATATCAAACTACCAAAAAAAAAAAAATTTGAATAGTGAACAGTGCAATGCACAGGAAAATATAATTTAGGAAATTATCTTTTCTTTTACTAACTGACAGGCGAGAGAATCAGAAGTTATATTGCAAACATTGTTAAGAAATATAAAAGATGAAAAAAAATATTCTGCAAAAAATATATTTTCTTGGGTTACTTAATAAATTTACTGAATTGTAAAGCAGATTAGTTTCTTACATAAACCACAGGAACAGAAAGACAGTATCAAAGAGATACTGCAGCAGAGCTCAAAGTAGTTATAGCATCAAAAACTGTGCCCAGATGAATTAAATTGACTATGAATGAAAGCAGCTGTCCCAAGGAGAAACTGTTTTAAACTACAAAGACTTTGGCCTGAGTGGAAGCAAGCAGCAGGGCTAAGCTTAACAAGATTTTTCAGGTGATCTTATGCTTCATGCCTTTCAGAAGACACTTAGCTTCTCCTCAAAACTTTCCAACCACACAGCTATAGTACAGTGTTTAGTGGCTCACCAGCAAGTAAAAAAATCCCTAAAATTTCACATGGGGTAGGAACTCCACATAAGTACATAAGAACTTCAAAATATACATGCATTTTGTAGACTGTTGTTGTTAATTAATACTACACGTAGAGAAACGTGAACTTCAAGGAGAGAGGTCAAATTCAAGATGCAATAAAAGAAGCTGCAATAAGATACCAAAGCAAACAAACATGCTCACCTTGTTGCTACACTTAGTGTTCTCCAACAAGATGTATTTACACAGATAAAAAACAACAAAGAGCACTGTTCCTGGTTCAGAGAAACCAGCTATATTTATTAATTTATAACAATTTCTATTCTAGATTTTAATACATATTTCATAGCTGATAGATAAGGAGTCCAGGGTTGGGGTCTCATCCTGCTGAAGTATCAGCTAACATAATAATACAGCCTTACTCCACTGGCCTGAGGACCAGCCTAAGAAGGGCTAGGGAGCTTTAATACTAATAGTCTCTGTTCCAGCCAATAGCTGCCACTAGAGCTTGGTCTCATTCTAATGCCTTTTTTAACCTCACCTCCAGGATCAAGATAGCCAAGTGCAGCCAGCACTTCTGGGAAGAAGGAACTCTCTTACCCTGATGTGCATAATCGAACAAGTCACATCAAGTCCCCAGTCTAAAGGTAGCAAGAAAAGCAGAGAAGACAAACCACAGACACAGTGTGCCCCATCCTACTCAATGTCTGTTGGCCACAAGGCTTCAAACTCCCAACTTTTAAACAAACCAGCATCCTGTGATGCTTAGGAAAGGCCCTGGGTCAGGTGTGAGGACCAAATGAACATGATCTTAAACTCCAATACCACAATGGTGAGCCAGGTGCACTTTTTAAGTTAACAGAGTACCTGGGAATAAGAGCAGGATCCTTCCCACTTGCTCTTGAAATGGGGCAAGGTGTGTCTCATGCATCACAGCACTACTGGAGCCCCCACAGGTCCCTCGTGCTTTGTTAAGAATACCAACTATTGGTTTGATATCCTCACTCCTGCCTCACAACCAGACTTGGGATTCTGCCACCTTCCAACCAGACTGATGGCTCCGATTAATGATAAATAGATAGATTTGGAGTACAGATATAAACATACTTTCAAACAAATCTATTGGTAATAGAGCAAAAATCTATTTTGACCTCAGCCTGAAGCATAATGTCTTTATCCAAATGTCTTCCCCACTGGCCTGGGGAGTCAAGAACACTGTCTTGCAAATCTTTGCTCTTTTGAAGGATATGGTTCAAACAGCCACTGCATATTGCAGTTTCTAGCATTTGAAGAGACCATTTCACAGAACACAGGAAAGACTCAAAAGAGGCTAATACTAAGAAAAAAGAAACATTTTTTTGGACTCTCTAAGTATATAGTATATAAGTATACTATAAAGTAAATAAAGCACTCTACTTACAAACGTTAACACCCTAGGCCTTTTAAAAATACATTTTTATGTTCAGTTAATTCCTTAAGTCTAAGCATACTAAATGCACAGCACTGCCTAATATATTCCCTGAATTAAATGATTTGGAGTTTGTTGTTTTTTGGGGGATTTTTTTTTTGCTAATTATGAATCTGTTTGCCATTGTCTTAACCCAAAGACTGTTGAAAGTGTTGATCAGAAATAGCATAAGATTCTGTAAAAATTGCACACATGATGGGCTATAAAAGCTATCTATTTAATGCTGCCACCGTACCAACACATTGTAAAAGTTTAGACATTTCAGTGAGTGGTTTCTCTCTCTCTAGGGAGTCAGTACTTGACATACCAAATAAACCATCTCCGTTCCCCACAAATGCTAAATAATTGCATCTCAATTCTTGTGTCGCTCTACATTTATGCAAAATTATTGTGGATGTTTATTTAGGTATGTTACACCTGCACCAGTGTTATAGGCTGAGACTTGAGGAAAATGAGCTTCCTGACCCTTCAAGTGCATGGCAGCACTCTAACAGAAAATGGCTTTGGCTTATATTAAAGCTGTTTTAGAGAAGATAATTTCTGTTCTTTTACAGAGACACCTAACCACAATATTTTGCATCTAGTTGTGCACTTTTGACATATGATCCATATTTAAAGAATAGATTCCATTATGCACGCAGGGTTTTTTTCTCCTAAGGGGCTAAAAGATTAGCATCAGTTAGCATATTTGATTACAGAAAAAAAACAAGATCTTTTTTGCCAATGAAGGTTTGCATATCAATATTTTTTCCCCTGTAGTTTAGATTGAAAACCTTGAAGGCAGCTTTAGAACATTATTTCTTTAGCATAAGAGATTCCCTTCCATCTTTGATACAACATACATACAGAGCCACAGTACAGGATGTCAGAGTCTGGTCAACAGCAACACAGTGCACGAGCATTGCATGTTTTTATGTCATTTTTTAATCCCAGAAAAACCCTGTTCAACACAGAAATCATTCAGAATCAAGGTGGTTTTGAATACAGAATTTATCTTAAAGATGGAGGATAAAGGACATTTAGAACAAAATGCAAAAATCTTTAGATCAATAAATTGTCTTCTATCAGTCAGTTCTGGAGAAGAAATCGGTTAAATATGATGTAGTTTCCCTTTTGTAGATCAGGCCACTGCTCTAGTATACTCTGTACCAACAGTTTGTTCATCATTTTGATGGGCCAAAAAAAGGAACTTCCAGAGAAGAAAGATAAGTTACACCTTGAACTTCACAAATTTGTTTTGATTGATTTTTTCCTCCCCATGTATGCTCTTTAAAATCAACTCAGTTAGGATTGTGGCTTTATCTCATATTGTGCATTTTAAAAGGCTTTTAGGGCTATGTAAAGGTGACAACAATTAGTAAAGTGTTTCTGTAAATAATATTAAAAAATACGTTTTCTCAGGAAGGTCAAGATAGCCTTTTTTTCTCTTCTTTTTCATGGGGGTGGTCTCAGAGAGAGAGACAGACATCAAGCAGAAGGTAGTCATCACCCATGGATCCAGCAGTGTCCCACAGGTCCTTCTTCATCCTGGGCTTCTCGGTGGTGGGGTTTCTGAGGACATTCAGAACTTTTCGGTATTTATACATTTTAGCAAACAAAGGAATTAATGCTCACTGACTACACAGTTCTCTTATTCTATTAGTTAAATGAGTCCCTGTTGAGGTTTTTGTGGGTCTTGGATCTTCAAAGAGATGAGAGTAGTTGTTGGTGGTAGTAAAGTTGTTTATTGCATGAATACATCAGTCTCAAAGGCAAGGAGTTCAGAGTATTAAAGTCTGTGCTAAAAGCTTTCTGGCATGAAGTCCTGAGCAGAAGCAGAAGCAGCAACAACAGCTCCCACACCTTTCTTCTTCTTCCCTCTTTCTGTAGCTCAATACAGGGATTTTATTCATAAATCATTCAATCAGCTAAAAACACGATTCTAAAATATTCTTTCTACACCAGTATGAACTTAACTCTAATATGCAAAAGTAGTGTCAGATCGTACACAAAACCTACACATATAGTTTTATACATTTACACAAATGGCACTATGTGTTTTCTTACTTAAAATCTGCATATATACTTTTATCTATTTACACAAATAGTTCTATCTATTCTATCTAGAGATGCAAGCAATGTTCTGCTATGGTTTTGTTATCTCTGGAGCCAAGTTAAACTATGCTTTAGGGCTTTCTACTAGCTAATACAGTCTCTTAAGGCACTTAAAATATATTTCTATTTCCTTAAAACTAAAACTTACACTTCTGTTTCATATCTGTGTGGCTTAATATATTTCAGCTTCTTTAGAGGTTCTAAGTCAAACCCTGCATTCTTTTCTCTCTCTGAGGGACTCAGAGAGGCTTCTATTTCATGCATTCCAACAAGTCCATCTCTAATTAGTCCCATGCTCTGTCTTTTGAGTTGCTGGGTTTCTTAAGTCTGTGGGCCATGAGTTGACAGTCTCAATCTCCCTTGTCAAAATTACATTTTGCCCAGTCCAAACAGATTTCACTACAGTTGCTGAGGTGGCTTTCCTTCATTCTTTGTGCCCATTTTTAGTGATGTGTTCTTCTCCACCATCTTTGTTAGCATCACTATATATCGGAGATAACACCCAGGCAAAAATACCACCCAATCTTATCACAAGTTCTTGTCATGGAGGCTTAACTGACAGTCCAGGCTCCAGGAATCCACAGAGGCCTCTGGGGGAGCGGTTGTTGGTGGTCACAGATGCCATCTGTCCTAGAACCTGCAGTGTTCTTTGTTTGACCAGTACAAGCAGTCACTGATTCACAATTTGCCACAGTGGAGATTTTTGTCTGGATTCATTACCCAGGATGTGCTACCCAGGTCTCACCTCCACCAGGCCTGGAGTTAGCACCATCCTGTCACTCCCTTCTGTGCTTATTTCATGGCAAAGTCTTTCTGTGGCCTTAACAATGTTTGAGGTGGGCACCTGTGCTCTTTATGTCCTTAGGAAAAATTTTAATCCTGGATAACTTTAAAAAAATTTTGGTTTTGTGATTTCACTGTGCTTTCAAGCAACTCCATTTACTGTGATTTGTATATAATCCAAGCCTTACTTAGAATCCCAGTTCCTTAAGAACTCTTTAGGAGACTAGAATGCACATGAAAAAATATATTGCCCTGTGCAAGTGCACTGCAAAAATCTCCATAACAATTCTTAAGGTATCCCATTGGCACTTCTGTCCATTTTGAAATACTTCCAAACACAATAGTACTTGAAGAGCCTTTTACAGGGTGCCAAAATACATTATTTCCAATTATAAAGTTCAAAGGCATTTGTCAATATAAAAGTAACAGAATGTGATTTACTGCTTAAAAGTGTTAGTTTTTATGTGTTCATTAGAACAACCATTTGGTGGTTTTCTGTTGAGTATTCATAAAATCCTGCCTGCCAGATAATTATATTGCATTAATATGGTATGAATAAATGAAAGCAGTAATTATGGTTTTATTCTTTGTTTTGCAATTTACAGTTTGCTTTGCTTCAATGGTACAAAACTATTGCATCTGAAACAATACCACAGGGTAATTTGTTTTAGGACTCTTCAGAACATATACAGAGAGAGAACTCCACCCAGAGTAATTGGATGGATGGCATAAAGCATACGTGTTTTTTGGGGTTTTTTTATCAGGCTTTGATCATGAGGAACTGCAGTAACTGGCAGGAAAAAAAAGTATCATTTTTTGTGAAGTCCAAGTCTTTAAAATAATAAAGGATATCCTGTACATACTTGCCACCCTTCTATCACCATGCACACATTATACCATGCCATCAATTTTAAAGTCCCCAAGGAAATCCATGAGGATTACTGCAGAAGAAAAAGTTCAAAATAACTGACAATCAGGAGAACTTGCTTCTATATCACGCCATTTACAACAGATGTTATAAGGGAAATTATTTATTTTCTTTTAGAAATCAACCTTTCATTGCATCATCACTGCAATACATGGTGGCCTCCAAGAAAAGTCAGGCAGACTGTAACTCAGAGCAGGGCAAATTCTCTTCTTTATATCTTGGAGTGTGTGGAAGTGCCATCTTCTCAGTATGTGGCTTTGAGAATGTAATGACTGACCCAGATAGCTACAAAGAGGTGATATAAGTGATCAGAGATCAAAGAATGTCACACAGATGTCCCTTCTGAAATCTCGAAGAATCCTGCCTCCTATGGGCCTGCATATTAACCTGACACAGTACTGGCTGGCAAGGTTTTGAGATCACTTCACTACCATTAAGCAGGTATTCCCAGAGACCCTCAAATGCAATAATCCTGTTTCAGTACCAGACAAAGCATTCCCCTTGCACACAGCAAGCCCATGGCTCTTCAGAGAAATTCCTTCTTGTGACTCCTTATGGTCCTCTCATCAGGTGTGCAAGGGAAGTGCAGGAACAACTGGATAAAAGAGTTTGGCATGAGTGCAAGGTAGAGCTAGCCTATCAAGAACACACCCAATCATGCTAACCATGCTGTGCTTTCAGCAGAATTTTACTTGAGCTTGACAGACCCACCAGGAGCCAGCCCGAGGAACTCTGTGACAAATGCAGCATATAAGAGTGAAAAGCAAGCAAACGGATGTAATGAAAAACATTACCTTCTTCTCAGAATTTTTAGCATATTTCACACCAGCAATATTAATAGTTGCATTTTGGCCCCTAGACCAATATATTGCAGGTTTCTATATGAAGCTTACACTAAATTGTGGTTACCTGGCTAAGAGGTGAAGGCAGCTTTTAGGAAAAAAGCCCTGTTAAATAGGCATCACAATCTTTCACCATAAAGCCATTTCAGCCAGATATTTTCACAAACCTCAATTCAAGGGACAGATTTGGGAATAAAAATCTTATTACCCACCCCAGAGTATTAGGATCTTTATATCAACCCAAGACAAGATGTCTTTTTACCAGAGATATACAAAAATGTAGCTGTAAAAATCAAGACTTGTATTTAGCTATATTACAAACCATAACTAGGAGACATGAATATTTCCAAAGAGTTTGCATTAAAAAGTAACAATAGGCATTATAGCTCACAGAACAGCTCACTAGAGATTACAGAATCGATGGATAATAATAAAATAAAAACCCCAGGGAGACAAAAACACACACAAAAAAACCCTCCAAACCAAACTGAAGAAAAGAAAGCCCCTAAACTAAAATCCCTTCTGTTCATTTTTCTCATAATCTTGATCATAATAAAGTATGGCTTAGCTGAAGTGTTAAGACCCACAGCTTTTCCACATTTTGTATGTGTGCATAATATCAGAGAGAATGCACTATAAGAACTTGGACATGAGGCAAGAAAATTTGCAAAATTTAAAGATTTTCAACCGATTTTTCTCCAATTATGATGTCAGAAAGATATGAAAAATTATTTTAAGGAAGATAAATAGGCCAGAAAAGACTAGCAGATATAAGTGCAGCAGTATCTCATAGAGTCCTTTCCAGAATTATTGTAATCAGCAAGAATGTTTCTCTTAAAAAATTAAATCATTCTGAACACTTGACTCTAAGCTTTGTATTAATAAGCATTTTTCTTTCTTCTCACAGAAGAAAGATACTCCTTCAGTATTGATGAGGCCATGGAAGTAAACACATAAAGTTGAAGAATTTTTTAAAAAAACTTTTATTATTTATTAATATATTTCAAAATACTTAACAGCAGGTAATGCTCCACATTTTATATATCTTAATATAAGATTTTTTCAAGAAAAATCATGACAACTTGTTTTAAATAGGTGGATCAGTAGCCTCAGATCAAGCCAAATAATAATGTTTTTATGTTGGTAACATTTTTTAGAAAAAGACACAGAAAACCTTTCAAAAAAAGAAGTCTAAAAATAGAAGAACTTTCCTTTTGTTCCAGATCTCTTAATTAAAAAAAATAAAAATTGCCTTTTGACACACCATAAAGTTTCGTGGTTGCAAGCCATACATATTGTCACAATGTACATCAAACAGAACTCTGCAGACCTCACCAGGCACAATGTCACAGCCACGTGAAGGGTGAAGTGAACCACCCAAGTCTCCCAAGGATTGAATGGATATGGGATGGTTTGTTCACAAGTGGTGGTGCACTGCAAGAGTTTAATTTCATTTACAAAGGCACTGTTTAGTTATATTCTGAACTGGGAAAGTTTTGTGTGTGTTTTTACTAACGGTACCCTCAGCCGTTCATTTTTCTCATCTCCAAATTATATTTCTCAGAGTTCCTACTCATGATTGAAAAGAAAGAAAAGGGGAAAAAACTTAAGAAAAAAAAAACCAAAACCAAAAACAAAACTAAAAAAACCCAACCAAACCCAAGCCTATTTGAACAAATCTCCTATGCTAATTTGCCAGACTCACCGTACCAGCATCAGTGAAAAGATGACCAGAATGGCTTAGCCCTACCAAACCCCATGTAGATGGACAAGGATGTTGCCAGCCAGACACCAAGATGACCAGCCATTGAACAGAACTGGGGAGGGTTGTTGGGGAACATCCCATGCAAAAAGTAAATCATTGTGTTTAGGGTACTTCATTACAGAAGGGATGTTTGTCAGCTTTAAAAGGATGTAAATGAAACTCAGATGAGGCTGAGCACAACCAAAATGATTTAACTATTTTACTACTAAAATTTACCAAGGAAAAAACGTTGAATCTAAGTAAAAATTCCTAACTTATCCACACAGGATAATGACTACAAAATGCTAATCTTTTTTTTCTGATACATTCTATTACTGGTCCCTAAAGCTTTCTTATTAAAAGATTCAGATTTTTCTTTCATCAGTCTGAAAAGGGAAACTGCCACTTCTCTGGTGGTAAGACAACAGACCACTTAAGAGGAAAAAGAAATTAAATCAACAAAACAAAAACCAAAGCCAAACTTCTTGACTACAGCCTACTTCATTATCTGTGAAGGAAATGTAAGAGCCATTTTAAAAGCTTAAAGCTTTGATTAGAATTTTAATCTGCTTTTCTCTGCAATTATTCTGCTGGAGTTTCCTTTTAAAAGGAAAGGCATTCTGAATAACTATTCATATGAATCCAAGAGAGAGAGAGGGCTTTAAGGAAATCCTTAACTATCATATAATTGTCATTAAAAAGAAAATAAAATTTATTTGCAACCGTGCCAGGTAAGCACATTTTCTCACTAAAACATTTCTCCTGCTTCCTAATGAAATTTTATAAATTAGTTCTGATTAATCCAGTACCCATCTATCACAAAGAAAGCAAAGAACTTGCCCAAAGTTTTCTTTAAGATTGCTTTGAGAGTCGGTCATTAGTTTTACATCAAATAGACTTATAATGCAATAGTCTTGTAACAACACTTTGACAGTGGTCCAAGTTGTGTTACTGAAGTGCAAATGGAGGAAGAAAGATAAGCTGGACTTTTGGCTTTAACACTTATGTCAACATGCAAACACATGTAAATTAAAAGATATATTAAAGTCTACTTTGTGTATACTACCATTCACTTTATTCAAATTATTGATCTGAAAAGAGTTTATGTTTTATTTTCTTGTTTCCCTTTCCCAATTGAAAATAATTTTTTTAAACATGAGTTTAATTACCCCTAGGACTCCAACTCTGAAGCTACTTGAACCACATACAGACAGGCCAATATATCTAGCAACTTCTAAAAACAGGCAGTGCAAAAGGAGAACCTAGACTTTATTAGAATCTCAACAGGTCCTGCCCCCTCAGCCTTTCCTCATAAGACCCTCCAGTCCCTTGATCATCTTTGTTGCCCTCCACTGGACCTGCCCCAGGAGCTCCATGTCTCTCTTGTCCGAGGAGCCCAGAACTGGACACAGCACTCCAGGTGTGGCCTCACCAGGGCTGAGCAGAGGGGCAAGATCACCTCCCTTGACCTGCTGGCAATGCTCTTCCTAATGCACCCCAGGGTCCCTTTGGCCTTCTTGGCCACCAGGGCACTGCTGGCTCATGGACAGCTTGTTGTGCACCATAACCTCCATGTCCTTCTCTACAGAGCAGCTTTCCATGAAGACACTGCTTCAAAAATCCATTGCTCTCAAATCTTCAACAAAATAATTTTGTTCCACACATAAAAACACCCCGAAGTTTCTTTTTTTTAATAAATAAGAAGCCTGATCTCAAATAGATATTTAATATATTCATGTTATAGATGGATAATGGGATGATTGGCTCTTGCAATTAAAAGATAACTATTGTGTGAATATTAAGAAAAGCTTTAGTGATGTATAGTTATGTTATTGTAGTTTAGATGTCCTCTGTTCTCCCCATAGTTCCCTTCCCCCTCTCCTCCATATTATTGCCATCAGACAGCCCGGGTTGTCTAGGACAGGTAGAAAGA
>NC_044572.1:59467964-59487964 GCF_901933205.1 Camarhynchus parvulus
ATTGCAATAATAGTCATAGCTCTCTATGTCTACAGTCATAGCTCTCTATGATTACACTTAGTTTCCAAATGAAGTAAGATAAAGGCATACACCAAAAAAAGTACGTCTGAATTTCTTCTTTTTTCTTTTTTTTTTTTTTATTTTACACCTTCCTCTACTACACAGAAATTTTGCTAAGCAGGCTTTTACAATTTTTTAGTCAGTCTGGAATTTCTTAGTCATCTGGCAGCCAGGATGTCCTACCACGCAGTAGTCTTGGCACGCCTGCTCTATGCCTTGAAACCCCTCATGGTTTACAATGCACCTGCAGATCAAGTGCACAGCATGTGTGCAGTAAACCCAGCATGCCTGAGGCTTGGGGGATTAGCTGTACATGCACTGCACAGACATCCTGTGCCTGGGGAGTGTGTTTGGGATTTCCAGCAACCAGATGTACCAACCACTAGGGCCTGCCACAAGCACTGACTCAGGAACTCGCATCTCTGGTCTTACTGCACATGCACAGACCATAGGCAGAGTTGCCCTCTCAGCAAATCAACAAGAAAGCTCATCTTTTTTCCATGAATAATGGCAGACAGCACACACATGTACCTGTCTGAGGATACTGAACTGGAATAGGACAGGTGTCGTGCAGATTTTCCAGTAGGAGCACCAGCACAACCTCCACACTCCTCAAGCATTTCTCAACTCTGCAGGCTATACAATTACACTTAAAATAGCTGCAATATGGCTATTCAGTGCTAAAAACAGCATGCTGCTTTTGCTGTTAAGAAAGGTAAAAACAACAACAACAAAAAAGCTAACATGCACCAAAAGAAAAAAAAAATGCCAACACAGCAAACCAGACCAGTGTAAACTGTGGCCTGCTCTCTAGCAATTAGAAAACATAACTGATGTAGAAGCAAGCCACAAATACTCTATCCCAGGATATTAAATAACTGTCCTAATATGTCTTCCCTCTGTTGACCAGCTTCAAAGAAGGCAACTGGTCACACATTTGATAAGCCCACATTAACAACCCATTACAGAAAAACGAATTCATTCACATATCTTCTTTCAGAAAGACCTTCCCCCCACTACATTTGTAAGTGACTGCCACAAAGTAAAAATAGTCACAAAGCATCTCTATACTGTGCCCGGCTGATGACAGCTTTCTGGTCTTAGTAGGTTACTACTGGCCAGGGCAGCTCCAGGATGCAATCAGCCTCTTGTAAGAAATCATTTTTCCAAGACAGCTGTAGTGTAACATGGATCTTCTTCATTTTCCTGATGTTGTGAGCACCATACAGTGCTTTTACAGCACAGAGGCCATCAAAGAACAGGCAGTGTTCTTGAATTTCAGACCTTCTTTTGGTGAAAAGCTGAGTGAGACAAGGCAAGTCACTCTTCTCTTCACAGAGACTTCATCAGACTCAAAAAACCAGTTGAGGCTGTTCATAGGCCAGCCCTCATTTTCAAACAGCCCTTCCACCAACTGATGAACATCATCTCTGCTAGTTTTCCTTGGATCTCATCTGTGTCTTTCAAGGCTTTCATTGATTTCCCTCACCTTGCAGAGGGCTTGCTGTAGATTGAATAGACTTTTGTGGTACTCTTGAAAGACAGCTCTGAGAAAGTCAGTGTCTCTGAAAACCTGTCGTGAGGACTTTCTGTGAAAGGCTTTATGAATCTGTAAATCTGCTGCCACCAGAAAACCATGCACTGAAGAGCATCAGACAATAAATTGGTCCTTTGCTTAAATCTATTATTCTTGCATAATGTCAGAGTATACACGGATAAAATAAATTTCCCACATGTAAAATTCTATAATGATTGTATTTACAAGTTAAAAGAACATGGGGTTAACAGCTATGTACTTCTATTTCATTTTTGCCAGCAGGAGAGTTGATAGCTTTCAGGTAATAAATCATAAAATATTTCCTATTTCTAAACATTTTCAGATAAGGAAGTTCAAAATCAAATCAATTTAGGTTTCTGTACTCAGGTTCCAATCTTTCTAAGCAGAGACAAAACATGCTGTCCTTGTAAAATAATTTCAATGTGAACCAACTGAAAATTTATTATCTCAAAAAGACCATCTATGCCTTTTCCCAGAATTCCTTAAAGACTGCATTGAGATGATGTCCATACCAGCTGCAATTTTATTCAGAGAAGGGGGGTGGGAGGGAGAAACAGATGCATACATGATTAGTCTTTTATAAGTGGATCTGTCACAAATGTTAGTTAGTCTTATATTTAAGCAGAAAAATTATACCTGCAAAAACTAAATTAGGTTAGATTTGTGTGCTTTATGTGCTGTGTCTTAATATCCTTATTGCTGCTTTTTTCCATGATGCTTTATAGAAGTACAGTTCTCTCAACATA
This sequence comes from Camarhynchus parvulus, assembly GCF_901933205.1. Classification (NCBI taxonomy): domain Eukaryota; kingdom Metazoa; phylum Chordata; class Aves; order Passeriformes; family Thraupidae; genus Camarhynchus; species Camarhynchus parvulus. The sequence goes on from NC_044572.1 coordinate 59,470,329, forward strand.
AATATTGACTATTCTGCCATTGTGAGACTCCCTCCTGCTGGGAGAGCAGATTGTTCTGCACTTGGGGCAAGGGGCTGGAGGGGGACAAGCAGTGAGGGACACAAGGGACTTCTTGTCAGAGAAGGAAGGGAGGAGGTGACTGTGGCTGAGATGAAGAGGAGGCTCCGGGCAGTGTGAAACAGCCGGGCCACCTGAGCAGCAACTGCTGAGGGGCTCTTTCCTTTCCCCAGTGCCTGGCTAAGTGCTCTGACTCGTTTCCAGGAGTGTCCTCCAAGGAGTGGTATGGAGAAAGGGAAGGAAAGCAGGGAACCGATAGGTATGGAATATGTGGGAGGTACCTTAGTACATTTATGCTAATTTTTTTTAGCTCTGAAATCTGCTGTTTATGGTGTTATTGTGCTCATGTAATGGCAAAAAATAAAAAAATCTACACACAAATTAAAATATTAAATTTTTAAAAATTGTACAACTGACATTATGGTAAAAGTCCTGTAACCCCATCAGTGGTGGAAAAAGAAGGGAGTGTGTGTAGGAACATCAGTTCTGCCTCCTAGCTGAACTGCACTAATTGACATTAGTGTCAAGGACACTCCAAACCAGGAGGATAGGGCCCATCCTGCAGCTGTGCTCAATTAACATTTTAATGCAAAGCTGAGGAGATGCAGATAGGTAACAGGTGTGGCTTGCCCTAATTAAATAGCTCTTCTCAACTTTATTATTTATTTCCTGTTATACAAAATGCCATAGTACATATTTTTCCAAAGCTATCATGTGGGGGAGAGGCCCAGATGAGAAATTGCCAACAAACATATCAAGTCTTACAGGAAAGCAAAAGCCCAGCAAAAGTGTTCCTAATGACATTTCATTTAATCAAGTTGTTTACAAAGAACAGCCCAGAAAGTTGACAGCTGTATAGTTCCAGAATATTACACATCTCTTCCCCAGATCATGGCACAGAACACAAAGATAAATGAGCTCCACTAAGCAAAACTACCACTCTCATTAGAATAGCCGTAAACTAATGCTAAAAGTGATACACTGCTGGCTTTCATTCACTGGAAAAAGCCATGATGTTGGCAAAATGGAGTTGGTTTCTTCTTTTTTTTTTTTTTTTTTATTAGTTAATGAATGTGAAGTTTTGACTGATGGCAAGAAGTACACATTCTTTTTAGCTGGGATGATCCAAGAGACCAGATGGCATTTATCCCAGCATTCGTGGAACAGGATTTTCATGACATTCAAATGTAAAACAAAAATGACAATTCTTTTAAATTAATAAATAACTTCTTCAAGTAGTTTTTATAATTCAAAATTTTTGGGAGGCTTTAATATTTCTGAAAAGATAAATGAGTTTTTAACTTTCCAAATAATCAGTACAACAAAGAGTGAATGTAAAAATATTTGTTTTGCTTTGTTTAAAGACATTCTATTTCTACTTTTGCTAGTCTTTATGTGACAACTATTAGATAAACTATGGAGCCATCATGCGGTAGGTGAATCAGAGTTTGGTAAAACAATGTGAAAATATATAACATCCTATAGTTCCATATTAACAGTGAGAATTCCTTTAATAAGAACCGTTCTTAAAGGAATTCTCACTATTAATATGGAACTATAGGATGTTAGGACCCCTCAAGGATTGGGCAGATTTACCAGTAAGAGTTAGCACTGGACAATGAATTTAAGAATTTGTGAATTTAAGAAGCCTGTAAGAAATCAAGACAGAAATATTGTGCAGATGTAATCTCACACAGATTTTTGCCTATACACAATTTCTGTCCTACAGGCAGCTATATCAAACTAAACAGACTGCAGATGAAATAGTATCCACCCCTAAGAGGGATCCAACTATTTTTATTCTCTAGGTTTGAAGAAAGTTCAGTTTTTGTACCTTTTGAAAAATCTTCCCTGCTGCGCGTGTTGGGCAACATTAAACTTACGCTTTTATTATATCAATTTCTCTTCCCTTTAGTTCCAGTCAGTTTCAACAACTCAGTTTTTAACTTCATGAGAGGAAGAACTTTGCAAACAAAAAGAAGCTGAAAAATTGCTTTATTAAATATGCATTACATATAATTACTTATTTCCCGCTTAACTGATCTGGTGAGGAACTCTTCCTCAAAGTCACATCCCTTCACAGAAAGGCACTTGCTTTGAAAACCTTCAAAAAGGTTTCTTCTGCAAAAGATGGAATTATTGATCAAAAGGAAACACAATTTTTTCATTTATTATTGGTCAAAAAAGGCAACTATTCCTTATATTCTGCTAATTAAAGCAAGGAATAAATTCAGATTTCCTAGGCTCACATCCTACATGAATATGTTATGTGGCCTTTTGAACTCCACATCCCCTTTTCAATGTTTCTGGCAAAACAATTCTTTCTTACCTCTACCTGGTTTATCATCTAAAGTGAATGGGAAATGTGCCTCCCAAAATAGAAAACGTTCCATTCATTTTTCCACAATTTTGTATCTCTTACTACTTGGAGGAGGAGAGCAAAGGGACTTCAATGGTTAGTTGAGTCTGAGATGACAAGTAAATCCCTCTGAGCTGGTAAGGCAACCCAAAAATTGTCCTAGGTTTGGCATATGAAGATTCATCAGGTTCATGTCACTCAGAATCTTACTCACTAATTTTTCCCTCCTTTCCTTTCAGAAAAAAATCAAAATATGCCCAAGTTGTTTCTGTTACACTGGTTTTCAAAGTGTTATTACTACATTGTAAGAAACTAAAGAGGGGTTCTTGAAAATAGCTGGATTCTTCCTTCAGAAAAAAATAACTAATTTGAATTTTTTTTTTTACTTTAAGGGGATTTAATATTTTAAAAGAAAGCAAACTGAATATCAGTCTTATCACTGATTATGCTAAATCCGTATTACCATGAAAGGAAAAATTCAGATGTACAGAGGAACTATCAAACTACAGACCAGCACTATTAATTCTCATTACCCTAAGCTTTGGCAAATTTTTTTTTCATGACAACTAATAGACAACACTGAAAACTTCTTGAAAATTAAGCTGGTATTGGCTTCTAGTCTTTGACAAAGGATAAGATTCCTAGATCTATCTGCTGAAAATTTGTTTACCAAACATCTCTTTTTGGTGTGCACTTTAAAAGTATTAATGAAACACTAACATCAAAACTACAATAGAAACAAAAACCATGGAAAATTAGTAAAAATCTCCAAACTCAACACAGCAAGATTTAAAGTATTATATAAAAAAAGACGACAGAAGGTGTTAATTGAATTAATATGGTACATTTGTATTACATATAGAAAACCTGGTACCTCAGAAGAGTAAAAAGCTATATTTATCATTCTTTTTAGCAAAATTTTAAGCTTCTCTTGGAATCATTAAGTGAATTTTTCTACTGAACTTCTCTTGTAAGTTTGTGTGCATTTACAGAAAAAACATTGCTTCAAAGTCAAGAATAAGAAGTAAGTCACATCACACTGTGCTTATAAAGTGACTGCTGAGTATAACTTCCTCTTAATACTGGAGCTGACCCCAAACCAGGTCACCTTTCCACCACTGGAGACAAAAGCAGCTGCATAAAAGGCACATGCATCCTGCTATGATACTTTCAGAATATGTTTCGCCTGGGTATGTTAATTACCTGTCAATACCAACAGGCTGATTTAGACCTGAAAACATAGAATTATTAGCATATTATACATGCCTAATATATAACAAAGTTCAAAAACTACAGGCACCAGGAGAGCTGTATTCCTCAAACACTGTGGTGCTTTCAGAACCAGAACACAATCTCCTTTTTTTCCCAAAGAGCATCAAAGTAGCCTGGGCCCCTCTGGTCCAAGGTAGAATCCCATTTCATTTGACTTGCTCTGAAATCTACTCAGCTGTAATCTGTATTCATCATACTTCCTTGAACTGAAAGAAATGGTTCTTATGCTGAGAACTGTAATTCAACCCTTTGCAGATTTTACCTTGCCTTTAACAAACAACTACCATGGTCTTTCCTGCAACTGTACTCGCTCCCTTTGGGATTTCAGTGCAGCACGACTTGGCACTTTGACCAATGCACATGTTGGAGAATGAAACCACAGAAAACATTGGCATTTCTTCAGCGACTTCAGACCTTGTTCAGACACCTTTCTTCAATACCGATAAGGCAATAGGTTGTTAGGGTACATAAAGAGACTTTTAGGTACTGTGCTGGCTGTGGAGCCAGACATGCATCATTCTCACTCCATCCACACTGTATTGATGAATAAATAAGACCTTAAGCCAATGTTCCACTGGCAGCTCAATTTACAGCCTCTTCAAGACAGAAATTAGAGTACTATTAACTTAAAGACAACAAAGCACATTTGCAACGATTAAGCCCAGTATCTTTATAATGGGGTAAATCACCTTTTAGATTGTAACCATAGACATAATGATAACTATTATGGAAAACTGGTGAACTTTAGAAAATATTTGTCCCTACTGTTACCACTGCACCTTGGCTAGCATTGAAGTGGCACCTCTTGCACCTCTCTAAGATAATGCAAAATATCTCGAACATTATTACTTGGCATGCTGTATCCTGCCATTATCTTCACAAAGTGCATGTCCATCATAGCCTCTCACATTTTCTTGATTTCAGCCCAGATCTTGAATGAAAGCAGAACATTTGTCTGTCATGAGGAGTCTTGGTAATCAAAATAGTATTCAAGATGCAAGAGTCTCTGATGCATAATTTTCAGAATAGTGTGTTGACAACTGCATCTCCCTGAAGATCAGAATAGCATAGTACTTTATTAAGCAAATTACATCGAAATAAATAGTCTGGTTTGAATATCAAGTGCCTGTTACATCCACCATCACTCTAGGTCATCTCTAATGAAGAAGCAGTTCATAAATCAATTGGTGTTTGGCATAGGGAACCCTGGCACATTGCTTATGTGACATTCACAGTAAAGATGCTAGGTAAATTGGAAAAATCCTTGGAAGAAGGGTGTAGGGGCTAGTGGAAAAAAAAATAAAAAGAGAGAATAAATTTTCATTTAATGTTTCTCCCCCAAAAGTCCTCAATACACAAATTACTCTTACCAATAAGAAGTGAAATATTTCAGAGAAATTCTATCAGAGTATGTGTTGGAAAACTCAAACACTGTTGTAAAGCATAAATGTTCAGAGTCCTGTACAAAAATAGTATACATAATAGCCTTTGTAAAGGAAAATTTCTCTGCACAATAAAAGCATTTTGTCCTAAAGTACATTTGTTTATATTACAAAGTGTCTCCCCTCCAAGTCTCCTGTATGCTGCTGCCCCCTCAGCACAGTCACAGTCTAGTAGAAGATTAATATTTCAGAACTTGTCATGGGCAGTTTCACTTGACTCTGTCACTGCCTATGTCTGACAAGCTATTTATCATGCTGCTAAGTGTCAGCATTAAATTATCCCTGCTGTTATGACAGCAACATTATTCATCAGGATTACACCCCCAGTACAAGGCTGCTTACAGCTGTTTCCTTCTTCTGAGCTTTATCGATCTCTGCTCTTTCTATTATAAAAGAAAGGGTCTATGCACATGACCATTCACATCTTGCATGTCTGATGAATTTTATTTCTGTGCCAACATCAAACAAAAAGGCTTCCCAGGAATGGGCTTCCACAGTTATAAAATGTCACTGGCAGAAGAGAATTGTATTCCCTTCAACTGGAGGCACATTCTCTTTGAGGGGACAGAGAAAGAAAAACATTATTGATCATAATGCATAGGCACCCAAGGTTGAAGCATGTTTCTTGACAAATCAATCTGCATTTGTTTTAACCAAGTCACCCTCCCTTAACTACTGCAATGAAATGACAATGAAATCAAGAATTATTTACTGAGATGTGTCATGCTATTCACAGGCAGATCAGCTGTGCCTTGTCTCCAGTCCAAACTCCAAGCCCTGCAATTACCTTCTGCTGGGCTGTCAGTCTGGAGCAGAATGATACAGCAAGTAAAGACATGGGCATGCTGAGTTCTTCAAAAATTCTTCTGCAACTTAAATTTGGCTCACTTTTCTGGCATTCCACACATCACCCCCAAAGAAAAGAACAGAAATCACTGAGATTTGGTTCAAGCTATGTCGTTATGGCATGAAGCTGTGTCAGGTGAGGTTTAGGTTGGATTTTAAGAAAAGTCTGTTTACCCAGAGGATACTGGAACAGGCTCCTCACAGCATCAAGCATCAAGCCTGCCAGGGCTCAGGAAGTCTTTGGACAACGTACTCAGGTACATGATGTGACTCCAGAGGGGGTGCTATACAGGTCCTGGAGTTGGACTTCCATATTCCTTGTGGGTCCCTCCCAACCTAGAATATTATGTAATTCTATAACTCTGTGTTGGCTTTTATTCCTAGGACTTCTAGGTTTTTAGAATAGTTGCTCTGAGATTACTTGTTTTACCTCCCAGTTTACCTTTGGCTGCTCCTGACAGACTTCAAAAACAAATACCAGCATTGTTACAAATATGCTGTAAAAAGAGAGATTTCAGTAAATTTAAAAAAAAATATCCTGCTATCTATTCACCTGTTTTACTTGGTAATTTAGACTTTGATTTTACAAATGACCATTAGCTAAACCTCTCATCAAGTGTTCTTTCAAACCATTAATGCACAAAAGGGACTACTGAAAATCAAGTTCTTAAAATTCATTCTAAAGTATTGTAGGAAATAAGAAGAATATCATCACAAGGAATGGTATTCTTCTCTTTCCCATTCCTGTTTCATTACATCTCACAAATGTTATTTGCTTTCAAATCAAATATAATATTTAGTGTTTTCCTTAGATATCAAGATATGTCATCAAGGAAGACCAGCTTTTATTAAGGAGGTATTTTTCCTTGGACTATCTGCAAGGAATCCAGCTAAAAGGTAATTTCAAAGATGCAAAACTAATGGAAAACAAGCAACTTATTTCAGAGAATCACAGTTCTGGGGAATAGCATCATTTTTGATAGGTTGGGGCATACTGACCCAATTTTCTGCCTTGCAAGAAGGCTGCGAGCCCAGCAGTGATGGGGCAGCATGGACCTTCCCACAGGAAACCAGAGCCATGCATGTCCCTGTGTTTATAGCTTTGCAGTCCAGCATTTTACAAGGTCACGGAATCACCTATCACTTTGTCCCTTCTTGTTATCCATCTGTGCTAAGAGTGTGGGGAGCACAGCTTTCACTACTTTCTTTCACTCACTAGCTTGCTTCCCCAGGGCTTGCACAGACTCATATGTGAGATATCTATAATTTGTGCTCTACCACTTCAGAGCAAAAGATTATAGCAAAATAGGCAAATCTACAGTATAAGATTTTCAATCAGCTTTTCTCTTTTCATGATTTTTTATGTCCAAATTCATTGGGGTAATGGATCTAGGTGGATCTTGCTCTAAGCATTCTATTTAAAGGTGTGTTAATAGTTCATCTACACAAAAAATATTTGGGAAGTCACTTTGGCTCTTTCCTCATTTGAGGTACTTTTTTCTGATATTTGGCAATAAACTAAAATTCCAATAACAGTATTCTGTTTAACGCAAATAATTCCCATTAAAAGCGTTCTGACTAAAATAATTCTTATATGCTTAATGTTCTTATCTCTAGGAGCTAACGTTGAAAAGTCTAAAATGGAAGTATATACTGCAGGCCACCTATTTCTTTGACATAACACAAAGCTAGGAATTTCCTTGAAACAAAACTGCAGGGATTTCAAGTAGAATAACCTAAAAGTCTCATCTATGCATGGCATGTGTTTATACTTTTCACAAAATTAGTCAAAATTTTATGGGCATTATCACAGCGTCAGGGGACCAGATGACAAAGATATTGATCTCAAGGGAATGCTTATGTTAAAGAATGGGATGTCATTGGAAATTACATTTCAAACTCCCAATTCTACTACTAAGAATGCTCACCCAAATAGTATGTCTCATATTCTTCAGCAGTTACAGGACCATAATCTATGCTATTAAAAAAGAGTGGTGTGCTTATAAACAGTAAGCTGCCAATATTTAGATGACTGTACAGAGGTGTAAAGAAAACTGCAGTGATGTGGACAGGACCAACAATAACAAGCAGTACTGGTGCACATACTGGGACTTTGCCAGATGGGAGTAGAGATCGGAAAGGGAAATCTCAATGAACATGAAAAGTTTGCAATTAATAAAAATTTAAAAATTTTAAGAAAATATATTTGTAATTAAAAGTCATGGAAAAAAATTATATTTTTACTTTAATTCTGAGATTGACCCATGCACACAGATTTGTTTATTTGATAAAACAAGGCCGCAGCTGAATTTTTTCCCAACAGCCTGTCCCTTACAATGGATCTTTTTACTTTAGATTTGCTGGTGATTACATTCAGCTGTACTATCTGTTTGAGAGCTTTTAACTTTGAATGCTGTGGTAAGTGTCAATCTTTATATTACTGAAGGACAATTAGGCAAACCATGTAATTGTATTGTCACTTATTAATTTCAAGCTCCAATGTCATAAATTATATGCCTTAATTAATACTGCATGTCAATCACAATCTGCAACTTTGAAAGGATAAAGAGGTTAACAAGAATACATAATTAAAAGAAAACAGCGAATAATGGCACGGCTGAACAGTTTATAAAATTAGACAAGAAAACTGGTGCTGTGTCAGCATGTAGGAGCCAAGAAAAAAATAGGGTGCTTGACAAAATGCACACAAGAATTAAGAAGTCAGAAAATGAAGGAAAGTTTAAACTCTTCAGGTTTTTTTTCCATTAGCAAAGCAAGCGTCTGTCAGAAAGTAATTTAAACACAACTGCAAAATATATGATTTCACTTATTCCTTCCATAACATGCTATGCAGATGAAGAAATAGCATGTGTAGAGGGCTCAGGTGTAAGTACTGTCCTGGCAGGTCATCTGTCCCTGGGAAAGGATTGCAGTAACTCTGCTGCCCTGCTTACTGAAAGTAAGGACCAAAAGGAATACAAGCAAATAGTAAAACTGACTCAAAATTGAAACATCTCAAATGTGCATATGATGTCAGGCAGATGGTAGGAGTAAGGAAATTACTCCTGCAATGGAGAGTAAGGACATAGAGGAATCTGTAGTAAAAAGAAGCAATGAATATAGAGTGTCAATCACTTTCAAGCACTGCAGAGTATTCTCTCAGTCTATTTACCTACTGTGGAACATCTCCTAAAGAGGAAAAAAACCCATCTAATTAGGAATTTGGTTTTTAAACTAATAGCATGTTCAAATTGTGTACGTACTATCTTTAAGATTCCACAATGACTAGAAATTAGATAGACTGAGAGTTTATTCAAACAAAATGACAAATATTTATGTTTTTTCCATCACTTCTATCCCTCCAATAAAGACCAAATAGGACAAAAAAAGTGGATGTAAGTTCAGTAGCTAATATTTAAGGTCTACTAGAGGAACTTTAGACCAATACTTGTCTCCACAGATAAGTTAATATTTCACTCTTCAGCTGGGTACACCCCAAGAAACAGGGAAACAGGAGCCCATCTATATATTTCCCTTTCAAAGCACTCTCTGGTAGATTTCTAAGTGCCAGAAGCCTTCCCCTGACCCTTTCTATTCAGCGCAGCCCCCAAAAGAAAGCAAACGTACAGCATACCCAGCAGAGTTTTCCCTGGAACAGTACATGCATGTGAAGGATATTTTTGTCTATATTTCCACCAAACTAAAGCATGTACTTCTCGTCCCTCTTCAGGAGGAGCAGTTTTTCTCTCTCTGAGCCATCTGAGGGACTGACAGCATGGCATGGCATGGCATGGCATGACAGGATAGGGTAGATGCTCTTACCCAACAAAGAAGGAGAGATAATGGAGGCATATTTTGGCATGTCACAACAAAATTCAATCTCTTCTCTACTTCTAGAGCCTGAAAACCCAGCTGGAGTTGGTTTAAGACCCCAGGGCTGCAGCAAAGCTAAAAGAAAGCAGCTCTGCAGAAGGGGGACAGCTAAGTCTCATAGAGGGTGTGCTTGCACTCCCAAGCTGGACCTCTATCCACAGTGAGGGTGCAGTCTCCTCTGGCCTTCCTTCTTTTTTTCCAGTGTGAGATCCCCATGGGGAGGAGGCACAGGAGCCCAGGGGGACAGTCCTACCTGCTCACTGTCCACAGCCATGAGAAACAAAAGCAAGCGCCCAATGCCATCACTGCTCTCATCCTCCAGTTGTGTGTTCCTCAGTTTATCCTCATTTCAGCAGAAAGGCAGCATGAGAGAAGTTTGCAAGCTCTGTTGACAGGTTCAGGTGGCAGGAATAATTTTATTCTGACCTGAAATCATAAAAAAGTACTTGCAAAGCCACTAAACACAGATTACAGCTGTAATTTCATTCCCCAGGCAGCTGAGCTGGGACACCCCTGAAGGTGTACACTGAAGTGTGATGACTCTGGACTTCAGCCACTGACAGGATTGAAAGAAGGTTGTCAGTACCTCATAATTTTTGACATAAGTTTTCCTTTTCCTAGGCAGTACTACTATGTAAATAATATCTTCTATTTCAACTATCTCTAGTTGTGTCTCAAGACAGGCATTTGTTTCTATGTACAGTTATATGTTCCTATTATTTTTTCACCTTTCTCTTTCCTTTTCTCTAGTTAAATTTTTGCTTTCCAGAAAAAAAAAAAACAAAACCAAAATGTATTGGATTTGAGCTTTGAGAATTTTTTTCATACACATACTGTATATCTAAATTTCTAGAACTAATTAATTATATTTGATTATAATTACTCTCATTTCACAGTCTATCAGCAAAATAGGATAAACATTACCTACTAGAAACATTAATTGTATTTGGCTTTAGTGGCCTGAAGTTTTCTAATTCTATAAAAAAATTCTTTAGAAACTTCCTGTTATATTTAAGAACACTACTTCTGCAACATGTATTCCTGATATACTATTTTAATTTATTATTATTTATTAAGCCATAGTTTTATGCAATATAGTCTTTCTTGAACAATACTCACATTAATATCATGAAGTATTTTAATCACTGCCAGAGTGATTTTTGCTCAAGATACTTTTTCTCCTTTTGCAGCTACTTTGCATCAAAAGATTGAGGCGTTAACATAACAAGAACTAAATTGCAGCTCAGGAAACAAATTCTTTTGTAAAATCAGTCCTGGAGGGTACTGGAAACTTCTCCTGAAGCACTGAGTACTTCCAGCTCCTATCAACTTCAATGAGAAATACAGGTGCTCGGCAGCTTGCAGAATTGATCTCTTCCACGTTATCAGTTCCCAGCTGTTATCTAATACATAATCGTATTGTATGAAAAAGAGCTATTTTCAATGTTCATTGTGGTGAGAACCATTAAAGAGATTTACTTGTCAGACTTCACACATCATTAAATCACTTCTCTATGAAAGAAAAATGTGGAAGATACATTAAATTATCCTGCAAAAAATTGTTGTATCTGCTTTCTGCATTAACTATCAATGTTCACATTCTTTTCAAGCATCATTATAGCATGATTTTGCATTAGGAAACAATGAAAGCTGCAACACTGCTTCTCAAATAACTACACCCCCATCTTCAAAGCTGCTGAACTACAGTTCGGCTCAAGGAATTGAAAGAAGTTTTCGGCAGCCGGGGCATTACATACCTGATCTGCTGTGCCCGGTAGGAACAGCTGTCTGCATCTCCAACTCCTTTGTTTCTAATCAGAACATTGGATGCATGTGTAACTTAGTAGGCCTGTAGCTTTCCCTTTTTTTTCACGAGAAGGGAGATGTGTATGAGAAATGCACAGCACAATAGCCAGGAAAAGCTGGAGGCTGAGCCAGTGTCATCCTGCCCCTCAGCCAGTTTGACACATCTGTGCAGCAATCCTTCTCCTGATGCTGTTTGGGGTGTGCTGCTCTACCTGGCCCTGGCCCGCATGCAGACCAGGAGTGTTTGCAGCATACCTGCCAGAGCAGGCAACAGCAAAGGGCACTGGCAATGCTTCTCTTCAGAGTCCCGTTCTAGAGCCTCCCAGCCCTAAAAATCCAGCCTGGAAACTCTGCAGGTTCTGGTGATGAGTCATCACTGGGCTCCCCACAACCTTTAAAGATGTAGCTCTGTTGAGTTTGTGAGGTCCTTGGGACGAGGTGAGAGATGAGGAATTGAGAATATGACTCCATGTTCTCAGAAGACTGATTCATTAGATATTGTAAGACATTATGATATGATATGATATGATATGATGCTATACTAAAACTATACTAAAGAAAGAGAAGGATACAGACAGAAGGCTTAAAAAGAATGATAATGAAAAACTCTTGACTGACTCCTCAGAGTCTGACACAGCTGATGGTGATTGGTCATTAAGTTAAAACAATTCACATGAAACCAATCAAACATTGACAGTTGGTAAACAATCTCCAGACCACATTCCAAAGCAGCAAGACAGCGAGAAGCAAAAGCATATTGTTTTTTGTCTGAGGCTTCTCATCTTCCCAGGAGAAGAAATCCTGATGAAGGGATTTTTCAGAAAATATGACAGTGACATAGCTCAGCACAACAAGCACTGCAGCTTGTTTTCTTATGACTCAGAGATATCTTGGTCAAGCCTCCCTCTTCCCAGCAGCTCCACACTGGAACTCCCAGAACCAGGGAGAGAAGAGCACCTCCCCTCTTCCAAATTCCCAGCCACAACATCATCCCAGAAGCCGTCACAGTGATGGGATGCTCCATGCATCCCCTTCAGCTGGCCTTCTCCTGGATGGATTTGCTGCATGATGGTGACAGGTGAAAAAATGTATTTCCATAATTAGGCCCTACTTCCCAGATGAAGAGGGCAGCTGTGTGTGCCCCATAGTCCTTTAAGGTCACAAATTTACTTTTCAGGCACTGGGAAAACCACCTGACATGCCATCATTTCACTGGACAAGGATATTATCCCAAAAGACCACAACAAGAAGACAAGTTAAAACAACACCCACCCCCATCCCCCGCCTCCCCCCCCCAAAAAAACCCAACAAAACAACAATTCTTGCAATTTTAAATTTTTTTTATACAAACACATAATTGTGAAGGTCCAGCTCAGTTATATCATGTGGAAGTTTCAGGCTGTGCTCAGCATCACAGTATCCAAGTGCCTTCTGGCACAGCATTAAGCAACCTAACATCTGTCATGGCTTTTTTTTTCCTTCTCGTGTTTTGTATCCTTTGTCTACCTCCCTCTTTCCAAGGCAGATATTTAAAATATGGAAAGGTTCATTTGGGATATTTTTAAAGGTTAGTGTTATGTAGCTGTGTGTTTGAACATATAATAAAAGCTGTGTTATAAAGCATTTCTCTATGTTATAGAGAAAAATAGAAATATATCTGTTTACATGCAAGTTCCATACATACAAACTACCCTCCCAAAATCAAAGTGGGGGGAAGCCCTTAATGGAGGAAAATTGTGACTCTTTCCATTGTGGAAAAATCTTATTAGCTCTGCTTTACTGTGCTTTTGGGAAATGCAGAGAGTGAAGGGACTACTAGAACTAACCCATGTGCACCTGAGAGGATGCAGGATCTTTCCTAAGAGCTGTGCATCAGTACCACACCTGCTAAAGCACTCTCACACTAGCACCATCGTTTAATGCTACCTGCAAATGTCAGGGTGATACTGCTGCTGTAATTCTTACACATATTCTCTCTGGTTTCAGAACTCCCCACTCAGCCCTTACTCAAGCTGCACTTCCTTTTAAGTTAGTCAGAACACAAAGACCAGTGTGGGGGGTGTGGATGAAGGCTAGGAAATTTTAGAATCTGGTGAGCTAATTTATTTGCCACTGCCATATTTTTATGTTATTGATTTTCTTTTTCAGTTGTTTACCGCTGTTTTGAAAAAGAGTAGAAGTTTATCTCCTTTACAAACCACAAACATCAGAAATAGGAGCCATTATCCACAGGCTACAATTCTGCATTCATTTTGCCAGGGACTGCACACACTTCCCTTAAGAGAATCTCTTCTTCATACTTGATCTGTTGTCTCCCTGTTGAAAATATCACTGACACCGCTGAGGCTAACAAGGTCAAGTGCTTTGAGATGGAAGCCTTTTGTATTGATGAACAGCTGAAGGGTGCGACATATGTTTTAGGGCCTTAGCAGCTGGCTCAGTGAGAGCCTCTTGGGTCTCTTTTAATGATAAATCCAGGCCCTGCTACTTCATCTCAGCATGGAAATAGCAGCATGTTAACATTCATCCAAACTCTTGTGTCTGTCATTAATGCAGCCCTTCTACTGTAGTTACATGGCACGGCACAGCTGACATATCACCTGTCCTCCCACCTCACAGAGCAGTGGGGCAGGTTATGCATCAGTGCAGGATTTAAATGCCATTTGACTGAAAACAACTGATTACACCACATGCTCTATTTTTAATTTTCCTGAATGCCAGCTGATCACAGTTGTTTCTCCCACTTGTTATTTTCTGTGCTCTAAATATATATAAATACATGTGTTTATATATATATATATATATATATACACATATATGTATAAAAAGCTTTATAACCAATGCTTACAAATCACGTCAGTCATGCACACAATAGAAAAAGCCAGGTATATCTGCAATTGTCTCTGCAGGGACAAATCAGCTCAAGGCTGCACAACGTCCCGAAGGTCACAACTTCCCATTGAGCCACACTCAGAGGAATGAAAGAGAATAACAAATTCAGCAATAAATGCTTTCTTTAGTAAAAAGTTTTGAAGCCACTGGTCAGGAGGGAGGAAATTTTCTAACTTCTTCTCCTTTAGCAGTCTTCAGTCCTCAACTTTATCCTTTAACAAGTACTTTGGGATCCTTGAGAGTGAAAGGTGCTATATAAATGAGAGATGTATTAATAAAATCCCCAACTGCAGCTCAGCTGCAATTGGGAGCTCCTCCAGCTCAAGGCTGGAGTAATTCTGCTAGGCAACCACAGATGGTGTGACAGATGATCTCAGCAGCCCATCCTTCTATGTTTTTTTTTTAGTTTAAATTAAAACAAAAAAAATTATAAAGCTATCTTGGCATGCCACAGATTTCAAGGGCCTTAAGTTCATCTTCAGAGCTAGGGTTGGTCCCTTTACTACTGTTTCTTGTCAGAAAGTTTTATACCTGAGTCCAGCTGGGGAAAGAATGTGTATGCTAGACATTTGCTTCCACCTTGCCACAAATGGCAGGGGAAGGAGAGATGTGAATGCCTGGGATAAATGAATCTTTCTTGTTGAGAACAGAAGCAGCCTCATCATCCTAGAAAGAGTTCAAAATATCAGGATTTCTGGTTCTGTCCCAGCTAGCTGACGATCCAGTTATCCCTTAACAGACTTTTTTTGAGGTGCTGATTCTTTCTAAGTACCACGAGCACTGGTGCAGCCCTGCTAGAGTTAAGCTATAAACTGCCACAAGACGAGGACAATTGCCATAATGAAGACAGGAAGAAAAAATGAAAAGAGTGTGTGAGCACAGTGCGGAGATAACCTGCTATTAGATCTGTCAAAGAAAAAGTTCTGGATGCTGGAAATTGGCTTGTAAGCCCTGCAAAACCACTGTGATTTTGATACAGTGGAGTTCTAGCAAAGCACAATAGTAACGCTTGCTCAAATCCCAATGTTTTTAATAGACTATTACTCATAGATGTTTAAATCTGCTCCAGAACATTTTTTTTCTCAGCATTGTGGCCTAAAATAGGAATCCCTGCAGAGCACTAGAAAATTGAGAAAGTTAAGACTTTTGCATATAGTTGCTGATGGAACATATAGTGATAGAAAGCCATTTATAAAATAAAGCTTTTTTTTTTAATTACTGAACAAATTTGATAAAGATTAGCATAAAAACACAAGCATTTTTAATTTATTGGGGGCAGAAGTTTTACCCTCCAACTCAAACTCTTAATTTGATCACATTATTTAGCTATAAATTTAGGGGAAATTCCCCCTCCCTTCCTGTGTCTGACAAAGGTTATATAGATAGATTATTGACTTAAAGTGTTGATTAGTGTATGACTTTTGTTGCTGGTCACTGGGCAACGCCCTTAATTCCCTTTAATCTTTTAAACTCTAGATCATTTATTGACATAATGCCAAAAATAGGATTAAAAATCTAATTCCTAAATGAAATAGTAAATTTGGTTGCTTTTAAAAGCCAAGCTTTCAAATATTATAGTTACATTGGAAATACCTATTTTGCCCTCTTTCAAACTAGAATATAAATATGTTATATTTATGTATAAATATGCATATATATATATATGAACATATAAAATATGCGTATAAATATGCATGCTAATAAAGTCAGCAGTGTGACACCAGAACTTGGTCCCTTTGTCCTCAAGTGTTTGAAACTAAAATAGAAAAACTGTAGAAACTTCCTCATGAGGGGAAGCAGAAATGTCTGTACAGGTCTTTTCACTCTTTTGACCAGAGACAAGACTTGATGAAACAGTATGAAGTTTCATACTGTTCATACAGGGGAGGTTTAGGTTGGCTATCAAGAAAAGGTTTTTCCCCCAGAGGATGGGTGAGCCCTGGCACAGGCTCCCTAGGGAAGCAGTCACAGCACCAAGCCTGACAGAGTTCAAGAAGCGTTTGAACAATGCTCTCAGGCACCTGGTGTGACTCTTGGGCCAGGAGCTGGACTCCATAATCCTGATGTGTCTCTTCCAACTCAGCAGATTCTATGATTCTAAGGAAAGCAAACCAAGGCATTAGGTCACTGCTCCAACATGCAGGTTTTCAATCCTCCCCAGGGCAGCAGGGCCCCATCATGTAGAACAGTGACTTGGGAAGACAAATTCCATCACCACAAACATCCCCATTTCCTTCTTCTTCCCCCAGCTTTATTCGCCAAGAATGATGCCATATAATGTGGGATATCCCTGTGGTCAGTTGATGTCAGCTGTCCCAGCTGGGTCCCCTCAGCTCCTTGTGCACACCCAGTCTCCTCACTGAAGGGGCGGCAAGAGGAACAGAAAAGCCTTTAACTTCGTGTAAGCCCTACTCAACATTTACTAAGATATCCCTGCATTATCAACACTATTTCCAGCACAAATCCAAACCACAGTCCCATACCAGCTACTATTAAGAAAATTATCCCAGTCAATATGAGCACAGTGCAATAGCATCTGCAGACATGAAGCAAATAGCCCACATAAAGTCTTCATGTGGCAAAGTACTTTGAAGCAAAATAATCCCTGTACTTTACCCAGTATGATGCTTTACATGTCCAAACATTTACAGGTAGAAAAAGTGAGCTGGAGATGAGAGGCAAATCTTCCCATACAACATTGTAATTTTTCAAATATCAGACATAACTCACTTGGATTGCTGTATCACTGAAGGCAATGTTCAAGCTCAAGCCCACTCACAGGTGGGGAATGCAGAGCTCTTTAAAGGTGCAAGTTGACTTAATTATGAAGGAACAATTTCTTACTGACTAAGTTTAGTTTAGCATCACTACCACAGAAGCTCCAGTGAGCTTTTTGTGAAATGTTACCTGGTACCGGCATCCTCCACCTGATGACCAAAGTAATAGAGGTTCCTCACATAAACACCCCTTATAATCAAAATTAAATAAATATAGGTAGAGAAGTAAACAGTTTTTAAATCTGAAAGCATTTGTCAGAAAAGTCAGTCTTGCTTTCATAGATTATACTGCATACTGGGGATTTTGGTCAT